>NC_092288.1:17803912-17883912 GCF_036320965.1 Panulirus ornatus | reverse complement strand
ACAATCACCTTAGAATTACACTTGGCTTCACAAGTTGCCGGGAAAAGTCAAATAATTTCCGGAGGAACGAGCGCATTACTTGCTGCTAACATCATTGGCAAACTTTGGGAATTGTCCATCCACGTTCTTAAGTTTTAATTGGGCCGGTAATTTTTTCCCTCTCAATAATTATTCTATTTCTTTGTAAAAGATTTAAATACTTGATGGTTTTTGAATATATATATATATATATATATATATATATATATATATATATATATATATATATATATATATATATATATATATCAACTGACTTATATTTCTCTCTTCTGTCTCCCCTGATGATGTGATTATTACACGAAAGCGCACTTGGGAACTCATCGTGTTTCATATTCCACGTGGACTCATAGGAATATCTTGATCATGCGCAAAATTGTGATCCTTTCCCATATATATATGTATGTATATATATATATATATATATATATATATATATATATATATATATATATATATATATATATATATATATATATATTATATATATATATATTTATACTTTGTCGCTGTCTCCCGCGTTTGCGAGGTAGCGCAAGGAAACAGACGAAAGAAATGGCCCAACCCACCCCCATACACATGTATATACATACACGTCCACACACGCAAATATACATACCTACACAGCTTTCCATGGTTTACCCCAGACGCTTCATATGTCCTGATTCAATACACTGACAGCACGTTAACCCCGGTATACCACATCGATCCAATTCACTCTATTCCTTGCCCTCCTTTCACCCTCCTGCATGTTTAGGCCCCGATCACACAAAATCTTTTTCACTCCATCTTTCCACCTCCAATTTGGTCTCCCACTTCTCGTTCCCTCCACCTCCGACACATATATCCTCTTGGTCAATCTTTCCTTACTCATTCTCTCCATGCGCCCAAACCATCTCAAAACACCCTCTTCTGCTCTCTCAACCACGCTCTTTTTATTTCCACACATCTCTCTTACCCTTACGTTACTTACTCGATCAAACCACCTCACACCACACATTCTCCTCAAACATCTCATTTCCAGCACATCCACCCTCCTGCGCACAACTCTATCCACAGCCCACGCCTCGCAACCATACAACATTGTTGGAACCACTATTCCTTCAAACATACCCATTTTTGCTTTCCGAGATAATGTTCTCGACTTCCACACATTCTTCAAGGCTCCCAGGATTTTCGCCCCCTCCCCCACCCTATGATCCACTTCCGCTTCCATGGTTCCATCCGCTGCCAGATCCACTCCCAGATATCTAAAACACTTTACTTCCTCCAGTTTTTCTCCATTCAAACTTACCTCCCAATTGACTTGACCCTCAACCCTACTGTACCTAATAACCTTGCTCTTATTCACATTTACTCTTAACTTTCTTCTTTCACACACTTTACCAAACTCAGTCACCAGCTTCTGCAGTTTCTCACATGAATCAGCCACCAGCGCTGTATCATCAGCGAACAACAACTGACTCACTTCCCAAGCTCTCTCATCCACAACAGACTTCATACTTGCCCCTCTTTCCAAAACTCTTGCATTCACCTCCCTAACAACCCATCCATAAACAAATTCAACAACCATAGAGACATCACACACCCCTGCCGCAAACCTACATTCACAGAGAACCAATCACTTTCCTCTCTTTCCTACACGTACACATGCCTTACATCCTCGATAAAAACTTTTCACTGCTTCTAACAACTTGCCTCCCACATCATATATTCTTAATACCTTCCACAGAGCATCTCTATCAACTCAATCATATGCCTTCTCCAGATCCATAAATGCTACATACAAATCCATTTGCTTTTCTAAGTATTTCTCACATACATTCTTCAAAGCAAACACCTGATCCACACATCCTCTACCACTTCTGAAACCACACTGCTCTTCCCCAATCTGATGCTCTGTACATGCCTTCACCCTCTCAATCAATACCCTCCCATATAATTTACCAGGAATACTCAACAAACTTATACCTCTGAAATTTGAGCACTCACTCTTATCCCCTTTGCCTTTGTACAATGGCGCTATGCACGCATTCCGCCAATCCTCAGACACCTCACCATGAGTCATACATACATTAAATAACCTTACCAACCAGTCAATAATACAGTAACCCCCTTTTTTAATAAATTCCACTGCAATACCATCCAAACCTGCTGCCTTGCCGGCTTTCATCTTCCGCAAAGCTTTTACTACCTCTACTCTGTTTACCAAATCATTTTCCCTAACCCTCTCACTTTGCACACCACCTCGACCAAAACACCCTATATCTGCCACACTATCATCAAACACATTCAACAAACCTTCATGATACTCACTCCATCTCTTTCTCACATCACCACTACTTGTTATCACCTCCCATTTGCGCCCTTCACTGAAGTTCCCATTTGCTCCCTTGTCTTACGCACTTTATTTACCTCCTCCAAAACATCTTTTTACTCTCCCTAAAATTTAATGATACTCTCTCACCCCAACTCTCATTTGCCCTCTTTTTCACCTCTTGCACCTTTCTCTTGACCTCCTGTCTCTTTCTTTTATACATCTCCCACTCAATTGCATTTTTTCCCTGCAAAAATCGTCCAAATGCCTCTCTCTTCTCTTTCACTAATAATCTTACTTCTTCATCCCACCACTCACTACCCTTTCTAATCAACCCACCTCCCACTCTTCTCATGCCACAAGCATCTTTTGCGCAATCCATCACTGATTCCCTAAATACATCTCATTCCTCCCCCACTCCCCTTACTTCCATTGTTCTCACCTTTTTCCATTCTGTACTCAGTCTCTCCTGGTACTTCCTCACACAAGTCTCCTTCCCAAGCTCACTTACTCTCACTATATATATATATATATATATATATATATATATATATATATATATATATATATATATATATATATATATATATATATATATATATATATATATTTTTTTTTTTTTTTTTTTTTTTTTTTTTTCATACTTTGTCGCTGTCTCCCGCGTTTGCGAGGTAGCGCAAGGAAACAGACGAAAGAAATGGCACAACCCCCCCCCCCATACACATGTACATACGTCCACACACGCAAATATACATACCTACACAGCCTTCCATGGTTTACCCCAGACGCTTCACATGCCTTGATTCAATCCACTGACAGCACGTCAACCCCTGTATACCACATCGCTCCAATTCACTCTATTCCTTGCCCTCCTTTCACCCTCCTGCATGTTCAGGCCCCGATCACACAAAATCTTTTTCACTCCATCTTTCCACCTCCAATTTGGTCTCCCTCTTCTCCTCGTTCCCTCCACCTCCGACACATATATCCTCTTGGTCAATCTTTCCTCACTCATTCTCTCCATGTGCCCAAACCATTTCAAAACACCCTCTTCTGCTCTCTCAACCACGCTCTTTTTATTTCCACACATCTCTCTTACCCTTACGTTACTTACTCGATCAAACCACCTCACACCACACATTGTCCTCAAACATCTCATTTCCAGCACATCCATCCTCCTGCGCACATCTCTATCCATAGCCCACGCCTCGCAACCATACAACATTGTTGGAACCACTATTCCTTCAAACATACCCATTTTTGCTTTCCGAGATAATGTTCTCGACTTCCACACATTTTTCAAGGCTCCCAAAATTTTCGCCCCCTCCCCCACCCTATGATCCACTTCCGCTTCCATGGTTCCATCCGCTGACAGATCCACTCCCAGATATCTAAAACACTTCACTTCCTCCAGTTTTTCTCCATTCAAACTCACCTCCCAATTGACTTGACCCTCACCCCTACTGTACCTAATAACCTTGCTCTTATTCACATTTACTCTTAACTTTCTTCTTCCACACACTTTACCAAACTCAGTCACCAGCTTCTGCAGTTTCTCACATGAATCAGCCACCAGCGCTGTATCATCAGCGAACAACAACTGACTCACTTCCCAAGCTCTCTCATCCCCAACAGACTTCATACTTGCCCCTCTTTCCAGGACTCTTGCATTTACCTCCCTAACAACCCCATCCATAAACAAATTAAACAACCATGGAGACATCACACACCCCTGCCGCAAACCTACATTCACTGAGAACCAATCACTTTCCTCTCTTCCTACACGTACACATGCCTTACATCCTCGATAAAAACTTTTCACTGCTTCTAACAACTTGCCTCCCACACCAAATATTCTTAATACCTTCCACAGAGCATCTCTATCAACTCTATCATATGCCTTCTCCAGATCCATAAATGCTACAGACAAATCCATTTGCTTTTCTAAGTATTTCTCACATACATTCTTCAAAGCAAACACCTGATCCACACATCCTCTACCACTTCTGAAACCGCACTGCTCTTCCCCAATCTGATGCTCTGTACATGCCTTCACCCTCTCAATCAATACCCTCCCATATAATTTACCAGGAATAGTCAACAAACTTATACCTCTGTAATTTGAGCACTCACTCTTATCCCCTTTGCCTTTGTACAATGGCACTATGCACGCATTCCGCCAATCCTCAGGCACCTCACCATGAGTCATACATACATTAAATAACCTTACCAACCAGTCAACAATACAGTCACCCCCCTTTTTAATAAATTCCACTGCAATACCATCCAAACCTGCTGCCTTGCCGGCTTTCATCTTCCGCAAAGCTTTTACTACCTCTTCTGTGTTTACCAAATCATTTTCCCTAACCCTCTCACTTTGCACACCACCTCGACCAAAACACCCTATATCTGCCACTCTGTCATCAGACACATTCAACAAACCTTCAAAATACTCATTCCATCTCCTTCTCACATCACCGCTACTTGTTATCACCTCCCCATTTACGCCCTTCACTGAAGTTCCCATTTGCTCCCTTGTCTTACGCACCCTATTTATATATATATATATATATATTTTTTTTTTTTTTTTTTTTTTTTAAACTATTCGCCATTTCCCGCGGTAGCGAGGTAGCGTTAGGAACAGAGGACTGGGCCTTTTTTGGAATATCCTCACCTGGCCCCCTCTGTTCCTTCTTTTGGAAAATTTAAAAAAAATGAGAGGGGAGGATTTCCAGCCCCCCGCTCCCTCCCCTTTTAGTCGCCTATATATATATATATATATATATATATATATATATATATATATATATATATATATATATATATATATATATATATATATATATATATATATATATATATATATATATATATATATATATATATATATATATATATATATATATATATATATATATATATATATATATATATATATATATATATATATATATATATATATATATATATATATATGTATATATATATATATATATGCACATTTATACATGCAATGAATTGTGTTTAGAAGCTCATGGGAATATCAGCTGATCAAATTAGAATCATATAGTTGTCAGCAATGTATTCATTTCTACCTTTGATATACATAGTAACATCAGAGAATAATTGATTGTCTGTACTGATGTCTTCTGCTTCTGGGACATGTTTTTTTTTCACCAGTAATGTAATGTGCTTGGTGAATTTCTATTTCTCTCTTTGTCTTCGGTGAATGTAGAACTCTAATTTGAATGTAGACTCTAAGTTAGCTTTATCTCATGCAAACGATTCCCATTCTTTTGTTTTCACATTGACAATGGCTCTCACACTAATTCCCAGCTGAGCCCTCTGAAGCAACACATTTACCACTGACCAAATTCTCCTGCAGAATATGTTTCATTTTGGACAGTTTCCTAAAATAATGTATTGTTGGAAGTTTTCTACAGCATCCTGCCTTTGGACGGTTCCCTGACCACAGTGGACGCCTGTCGTCAGGTGATTCTCCAGTCAAAACCAAAATGGTAAACAGTTCCATAATTCATTCTCCATCACTTTGTGTACAAGGCTGTCGGGGAACTTCGTCAGCCGACCTGATGTGTGCAGGCTTGCTGGACATGTGTGTTCGAGCGTCGGTACTGGCAAGTCCTGGCCAGTTGACTGAGTCTTGATATCCCACTGTGCTATAAGGCAGCAACTCTTGCAGTATGACTCTCCTGTGTATATAGCGTAGCCCACGGTACACCTCTGGTCAAAATTATTCCCGAGAGAGAACTGAGTTACTGGAACTCCGTGTGTATTATGATACAGCGCGTCTTCACCATTGACAGACATCTCTCCACTGCGTCTCTTCCTTCATGCTTTATCCCTCAAAGCAATTGTATTCAACCTATCTAGTGCTACGAGAAGGGTTTGAGTAATTGTAATTGTAATTCAACTTAAATGTAATTGATTACATAAATATTGTAATTGTAATTGTACTTGTAAATAGAACTGATTGTTATCGTATTTCATTGTGATCAGGCAACTGCAGTTAAACTGAAATTGTGAAAGGGGAGGAAAGTAACCTTGTAAATGAAGAGGTGGGCAAGCGGTACTTTTAAAGCACTGGCGGTAACGGTAGCGGTACTGGTCCAAAAAGAAATATTAGCGACAGAGGTAGCGGTACTCGCTTGCGGTATTTTTTCTTTTTTCATTAATCGTTTGAGTCCAACCTATTGATCCCAAACAAAAATATCAGTCCGATGATAACAAAAACAAAACATTATGCGAACTCAAGAAAATTTCAGAGGTGAAAAATGCAATTAATCTTTTATCCCAGAAAGAACAGATGAGGAAGACAATAATGCCAGTGGAGAATTCTGCCTCAAAGGAGCTCGTAATTGTCCTCGAACGTTTTTACGAGGCCATGGAAGTTGTGGAGGGGCAGACGAAGGTGACCATATCTGCTACTGGACCAGTGATTCAGGGACTTACACACTCACGGGAAAATCTAATTCATAATCATAACACCCAATTACAGTACTGTGACCAAGTGGCTAAAGTCCAATTGGACTCTGTGAAGAAAAGGTTGGATCCACACATGGAAATGAGACATGTTCAAGTTGCGCTTTTTTTTTTTTGGATTCTAGGTTCAACTGGACGGGCTTCCATTACAAGAGCAGCTGGAGCAAGTGTGGTATATGTCAAGGAAATGCTTGAAGAATACGAGTTAGTTCAGGAGGGGTCAACATCATCAATGGATAAACAAAGTAACAAGAATGATCTAGCAGAAGGATTACCTAAATCAAAAAGACAGACTTTTTTCCTTCATACCAAAATGTTCAACAGAATTCCAGAATCAACGGTCATCAGTGTCAGCGTCAGTGAGTATTTTGTTGAAGCAATATGTCATCGTCAAGTGTATCCAATATTATACTGGAAAGAAGTGTCGCAAACTTTGCATCCACTGAAGAACCATGCGAGAGAGCTGACTGAGTGTACTGCTGCATCTGTTCCATGAAGGCGAATTTTCAGCATTGCCGGAAATTTTTGCACTGCTTAACAGAACTCAGCTTCGTGTTACTTCTCTCCATTCAATGTCACTGATAAAGTGCAATTGTGAATTGTTTGATAAACTACCAGCCTTTTGATTACCATCTGCAACTTCTCACAAAATGAAATCTGTTTTTATTTTCAAAATGGTTTGTGACACTTGTTTATAGATAAAGGATAACCTTACAATGCAAATGTAGTGTTTTTTATACATCCAAAATGATCTCTTTCTCCAAATTTGGGAGATTGTAATTATCATTGTAATTCTAATTGATTTTGTTTCTTTGTAGTTGTAATGTAATATAACTGCTATTCCCAAATGTATTTGTAATCATAATAGTAATCTAAGAAATGGGAAGTATCTTTAATTGTAATTGTAATTCAATTCTTAAGCGCAATTGCTCCAACCCTGGCTACGAGTATATAATTCCCTGGTGAAGGAACCTTGGCAGATCCCTGTCGGCTGACCTCACTTACGAGACGAATCTTACTGACTTGCGCGGTCTTTCCCTTAACCCCTCTAAACGCGAGATCATCAGCAACTCCCCGGTGATTGCCCCAAGCTTATCTGGACTTTTGCTAGGAGTCTCGACTCTTAACCCCGTCGACAGCATTTTGTTGGGCGTTTCTTGACTTCTGGAATCATCGGTAATATCGTGGAGCAAAAGTGCTAACTGGTGACCAAGGTGCCTGCGGCATCTCCTTTCCCACTCACCAGGTGTCTCGTCTTACCGAGATCAGTCAACGTTTGGAAGGCCTCAACGTCATGCATTAACGACAGACTTAAGAAATGTAAAATGATGAAGCTCACATTTAAGAACGTCTATTGGAAGCAAGTATTAGGTTCCATACTGCTAACCAGAGCTCTACCCCAGCCTTTTGTTGTTGCTTTTGCGAGTCAAAGCCTCCAGTGAACTTGTGTTTAAAATGTTGCAAGAAGGTCCATGTAACACTGTGGATAAAAGCCATCCCATTTACTTAAGTAGTCAGCTCTTAAGAAAGCTGTTTAGATAATTTCCCCACATCAATTTTTTCATACAATCGCAGGCAGTGCAGCTGGGATGAACCGATCGTATAGTAGACGGCTTTTGCCATGCTGGATCAAAGTATGATATGCATGAGGAAGACCCACACACAAACCATGAGGTTCCAGTGAAGGGAATTTCCTTCTTCCTGTCCGAATCTCATCCCTGAACAGTTTTTCAGCCCATTAGTGCACCGTCTTAGTATAACTCCTCACCTTCCCTCCCTTGTCTACTCTTCATACCAGTGCATCTGCGACAGAAAAGTGGCTGACCAATAGGCCGACATTCTCTAGTTTAAAAGAGGTCCGTCGGACGGTTCGCCAGGCAGAGTGAGATCAGTGACACCGTATCAAGAAGAATTGCTTCCAACAAGTTGTCAGACGATAGAGAACCCCAGTTCCTAAGTCTTGATGGAAGAGGCAAGCGTCCTGACAGTGTAACCTCATAAGCCTGAAAGAGAGACGGCCAGCTGGCGTGGAACTATGAATGCGCTTCCCACCCGGTGTTAAGTCCCCGAGCTCAATAAAACATCCCTTGAACGAGTCATTACGATCCTTTGATACGACCGCATGACCCTTGAGTATGACGTTAGACCCTTTGGTTATATGACCAGGCCTTTGATCTGACTCTCAAGAGTCATTCTGTCGTAGCCGAGGATCGTAATGTGTTTAGGGTTCGTATCGTCGAGTTCAAGAGTATAACTTTTACCAATTCTTTTGATTTGTTTCTTTACTATAAGTTTTGCATTGGCACATCCTCCCGACTCCATTTCCATGCCAGATATAAGTAATCACGATGTGTATGTAAACAAAGCTTAACTTCAGCTGGTACGCTATATGTTTATATGTTTATGTATCCATAAGGTATCCAGACACAAGCGAAAATGTAGAATGAGGAGCCTAGAGTCTGTTATCATTCATCACGTCCGAACTTCCCGAGGGACGAGTGAAGCGAGTAGTGTGACTGATGAGATGAGTGAAGGGGATCTGTTGTTGTTGTTAAAAGTTCATCAAGCTATAGTCTGGCGTGGGCCCATGTCTTTACACTGCCATTCCATCCTTTACTAGGATATAGGTAAAAATTATAGCGGTCAATCAAGTTAAATTCTATAAGAAATGAAGTGACTCATGTGTTTGATAAAGAAAAGACGTGCATCAATGAAATGAAGTGTAATCGATAGAAATGAATAACGATCGAATGAGCTGCAAAATCACCTTGAATGAACTATATGATCAATTGAACGAGCTCTGCGATCTCTGAAGTAAACTATTTCATAATATAGGCAAGCTTTTCAATTAGAACGAGGTTCTTATGCTATGACTTAGGAATGATGGGATCAGTTAGAAGTGATATTATCACTGGCGATAAATGGGGTCATTTAATGCACGTATTATCAATGGACAGATATGTGAGGGATAATCAATAACATATTCCATATCAATGTTGATCATTAGAAATGTATGATCAAGGAGAAACTATGAGGCTAATTAGTAATCAAATCATCGGTTAGATGTCTAATAACCAGCTCACGTGGCATAAGATCAGAGGAGCTAATTAAGCTATTCACTGAGGCGTCATTAGATCAATTAATCGAAATATGTAAGAAAAGCACGGAATTATGGCTATAGTAATGTGAAGACTGATTATTAACGGTAGGTATGTGATCAATAAGCTCAGTTACGCTGCTAGTGAGGCGTGGATTGGAACTGTGGATGTGAAATACTTGAGGTGGATCTTGGTGTCCCGCTCAGCGTTCCTGACCGTGACTCATTCACGGTCCGCCCAGGGTCAAGCGCATAGGTTCGAATCCTGGTTTCGGCAATTGGTCCACAGTCAACCCAGCTGTTGGTCGATGAATTGGGTAACCATGATCAGCAGAAAATGTTAAATTTCATCTCCGTGTACCAAAATGGTGTGTGTGTGTGTGTGTGTGTGTGTGTGTGTGTGTGTGTGTGTGTGTGTGCGCGCGTGGAAACACAGAAAATATCAGCTGATCAAACAGAAATTTTACATTCGTCAGCAATATATCCATTTTATCCTTTGATGTCCATTGAAACAAGAGGGAATAACTTATTGTCTGTGCTGGTGCCTTTTTTCTTTTTTTTCTTTAGACAAATGTAACAATTTATCATCATTGTAATGAGCGTTTGATAGATCTCTGCTTTAATGAATGAATCTCTCTCTCTCTCTCTCTCTCTCTCTCTCTCTCTCTCTCTCTCTCTCTCTCTCTCTCTCTCTCTCTCTCTCTCTCTCTCTCTCTCTCTCTCTCTTAGCTTTACGTGTTGCGATTCCCGGCTGAGCCTCAAATGCAACACATTTACCACTGACCTAATTCTCCTGCAAAATATAATTCATTTTGGACAGTTTCCTAAAGTGATGTATTGTGGGCAGTTTCCCACAGCATCCTGAGTTTGGACGGTTTCCTGACCACAGTGGACGCCTGTCGTCAGGCAGTCAAAACCAAAATGGCAAGAAGTTCCATAATTCATTCTTCATCACGTCGTGCACAAGGCTGTCGGGAGCTTCATCTGCCGACCTGGCAAGTCGGTACTGGCAAGTCCTGGCCAGTTGATTGAGCCATGGTATCTCTTGAGGAAAGTGATGCAAGTGTCGATCAATACTTTCTATTAGTTTTACTGTTTTAAAAAGCATCAATAGTAGTATCTTCCTTTCCTCAAACATTATGTAGATTCTTTCCATTGAGTCAATTCTATTCTGTTACATACGTATCTGGTGATAGAATCCAATTGCTTCTGGTGAAGGCAACTTGGCAAGCTGAGCAGAATCCTTGTCGGCTGACCTCACTCACATCAGATATCTTGCTGACTCGTGGAGTCTTTCCCTTAACCTCTCTAAATGTGAGGCCATCCGCGTCATGCCGGAGATTGCCGACAAATTATTGGGATTTTTACCAAGAGCCTTCGCTCTTAACCCTGGCCAAAGGATTTTTCTGGGCGCTCCCTGGCTGCAGCAATAACTGAAGGAAGAACAAAAAAAATCTAATATCTTAGGAAAGACGAAAGATTAAACTGATACCTAACATGCTTATAACGTCTTCCTACTAACCAGATGTATATTCTGATAGATTTCTATATCCATTCTGAGGGTTTCACCATCCTTAAGCAAAGACAGGCTCACAATATATGATAAAGCATTACAGTCTACTTTTGTACACATTTCGAACCATTATCTAGAAATTTCTTTATAATACACTTATAAAGGTCATAACGTCCGCTCAGCATACAGTTCTAGTCTTCTTGTCAACCATCCCAGCCTCCAATGGTGTGTTGTCTGAAATGTTGCCAGAAGCTCTAAGGAACCTAGTGGGTGAAACTCATCCCACTCACCCCAGGATCCAGCGTTTGTGTAAACCGTCGAGATCACTCCTCAAGATCCTCTCCTCCATATATCACAAGCAATGACAGCCCTAAGCCTTGCTGTCCCTATCTGTTGTACATATAAAGCGTAGCTGTGGCAGAGAAACAGCCGACCAGTATGGTCGTCATTGTTTGGGCTGAAAGAGTAGCCAACTGGCGGTACGCCAGACAGAGTGAGATCAGTGACATCATATCATGAAGACTTGCTTCCACCAATTTCCCACTTGATAGAGAACCCAGGTTCCTCAGGGCTGACAAAAGTGGTGAGACACGTGACGGTGTAACCTCAAATGCCTAGAAGAATGACAGGAAGATGGTGAGGAACTGAACTTCAGCTTCCATCTTTTGTTAAGTCCTCGAGCACAATAATTTAAACCTTGAACGCGACCGTACGATACTTCAGCATGACACGTGATTTGCCATCAGAAAAACTAGTTAGGTGATCGTTTAAGGCGTTCATTGATCAATTCATCAAATCATGTGATCAAAGAAGGGAACTAATGCTGCTGTGATACGAACTCATAGTATAAAGGACAATGCATCAGCAGAGGCTCGTAATAGGATCATTGTAGTAAGCTATTTAATTGTTTAAAGTAGCCATCGCAACTAGTGAAGTGATAAGACTGATCAGGAATATCTCTTCATTAATCATCAACGACTATCATAATCATCTTTTCATGTATTGAAATTTTTGTTTGTGTGGAGATACAGAGAGGAATCAACTTTTGCCTTTGATATCTTTGGAACATAAGGTCGTTCTACAGGTGCCGTACTTTACCATGATTATAATAAGTGTTTATTTGCCTTCTCCTTAGATTTATTACTCTCTCTCTCTCTCTCTCTCTCTCTCTCTCTCTCTCTCTCTCTCTCTCTCTCTCTCTCTCTCTCTCTCTCTCTCTCTCTCTCTCTCTCTCTCTCTCTCTCTCTCTCTCTCCCTCTCTCTCTCTCTCTCTCTCAGCTTTGATTGAAGCGTTTCCCATTCTTTTGTTTTCGTAGTGACACTTCCTCTCACATTGATTCCCGGCTGATCCTTCAGATGCAACACATTTACCACTGACCAAATTCTCCTGCAAAATATAATTCATTTTGGACAGTTTCCTAAAGTAATGTATTGTGGGCAGTTTCCTACAGCATACTGAGTTTGGACGGTTTCTTGACTACAGTGGACGCCTGTCGTCAGGCAGTCAAAACCAAAATGGCAAGAAGTTCCATAATTCATTCTTCATCACGTCGTGCACAAGGCTGTCGGGGAGCTTCATCTGCCGACCTGGCAAGTCGGTACTGGCAAGTCCTGGCCAGTTGATTGAGCCATGGTATCTCTTGAGGAAAGTGATGCAAGTGTCGATCAATACTTTCTATTAGTTTTACTGTATTAAAAAGCATCAATAGTAGTATCTTCCTTTCCTCAAACATTATGTACATTCTTTCCATTGAGTCAATTCTATTCTGTTACATACGTATCTGGTGATAGAATCCAATTGCTTCTGGTGAAGGCAACTTGGCAAGCTGAGCAGAATCCTTGTCGGCTGACCTCACTTACATCAGATATCTTGCTGACTCGTGGAGTCTTTCCCTTAACCTCTCACAATGTGAGGCCATCCGCGTCACGCCGGAGATTGCCGACAAATTATTGGGATTTTTGCCAAGAGTCTTCGCTCTTAACACTGACCAAAGAAAATTTCTGGGCGCTCCCTGGCTGCAGCAATCACTGAAGGAAGAACAAAAAAAATCTAATATCTTAGGAAAGACGAAAGATTAAACTGATACCCAACATGTTTATGACGTCTTCCTACTCACCGGATGTTTATTCTGATAGATTTCTATATCCATTCTGAGGGTTTCACCATCCTTAAGCAATGGCAGGCTCACAATATATGATCAAGCATTACAGTCTACTTTTGTACACATTTCGAACCATTATCTAGAAATTTCTTTATAATACACTTATAAAGGTCATAACGTAAGCTCAGCATACAGTTCTATTCTTCTTGTCAACCATCCCAGCCTCCAATGGTGTGTTGTCTGAAATGTTGCCAGAAGCTCTAAGGAACCTAGTGGGTGAAACTCATCCCAATTACCCCAGGATCCAGCGTTTGCGTAAACCGTCGAGATTACTCCTCAAGATCCTCTCCTCCATATATCACAAGCAATGACAGCCCTAAGACTTGCTGTCCCTATCTGTTGTACATATAAAGCGTAGCTGTGGCAGAGAAACAGCCGACCAGTATGGTCGTCATTGTTTGGGCTGAAAGAGTAGCCAACTGGCGGTACGCCAGACAGAGTGAGATCAGTGACACCATATGAAGGCTTGCTTCCAACGATATCCCACTTGACAGAGAACCCAGGTTTCTAAGGCCAGACAAAAGTGGTGAGACACGTGACTGTGTAACCTCAAATGCCTAGAAGAGGGACAGGAAGATGGTGAGGAACTGAACTTCAGCTTCCATCTTTTGTTAAGTCCTCGAGCACAATAATTTAAACCTTGAACGCGACCGTACGATACTTCAGCATGACACGTGATTTGCCATCAGAAAAACTAGTTAGGTGATCGTTTAAGGCGTTCATTGATCAATTCATCAAATCATGTGATCAAAGAAGGGAACTAATGCTGCTGTGATACGAAGTCAGAGTATAAGCGGTAATGCATCAGCAGAGGCTCGTAATAGGATCATTGTAGTAAGCTATTTGATTGTTTAAAGTAGCCATCGGAACCAGTGAAGTGATTAGACTGATCAGGAATATCTCTTCATTAATCAGCAACGACTATCATGATCATCTTTTCATGCATTGAAATTGTTTATGTGGACATACAGAGAGGAATCAACTTTTGCCTTTGATATCTTTGGAACATAAGGTCGTTCGACAGGTGCCGTACTTTTCCATGATTATAAAAAGTGTTTATTTGCCTTCTCCTTGGATTTATTACTCTCTCTCTCTCTCTCTCTCTCTCTCTCTCTCTCTCTCTCTCTCTCTCTCTCTCTCTCTCTCTCTCTCTCTCTCTCTCTCTCTCTCTCTCTCTCTCTCTCTCTCTCTATTAGCTTTGATTGAAGCGTTTCCCATTCTTATGTTTTCGCAGAGCCACTTCCTCTCACATTGAATCCCGGCTGATTCTTCAGATGCAACACATTTACCACTGACCAAATTCTCCTGCAGAAAATGATTCATTTGGAAAGTTTTGTAAACCAATGTATTGTTGGAAGTTTCTAGCAGCATCCTGATCTTGGACATCTTCCTAAAGAAATGTATTGTGGGCTGTTTTCTACAGCATCCTGACTTTAGACGGTTCCCTGACCACAGTGAACGCCTGTCGTCAGGTGATTCTCCAGTCAAAACCAAAATGGTAGACAGCTCCGTAATTCATTCTTCATCACGTCGTGCACAAGGCTGTCCGGGAGCTTCAGCAGCCGGACTGATGTGTACGGATTTGCTGGACATGTGTTCGAGCGTCGGTACTGACAAGTCCTGGACAGTTGACTGAGTCTTGTTATCCCTCTGGGCTCTGAGACAGCAGCCCTTGTAGAACGACTGGCCCACGGTGCACCTTTGGTCAAGAAGAATTTCTTATATTGCACTTGACCTTCAAAAAAGTGATGGAGGTGTAATCAGTACTTTCTATTCCTTTATCTGTGATACAAACCATTATCAACAGTACCTTCCTTTTCGAAGACATTATGCAGACTCTTTCTATTGAGTCAATTCTTTTCGCATTCATCCATCAATCGTGTACAGCCTGTATAGTGATAGTATCCTATTGCTCCTGGTGAAGGCAACTTGGCAAGCAGTGTAGAACCCTTGTCGGCTGACCTCACTCACATGATATATCTTGCTGACTCGTGGAGTCTTTCCCTTAACCTCTAAATATGAGACCATGCCCCTCGCGCCGGAGATTGCTGACAAATTATTGGGATTTTTGCCAGGAGCCTTCGCTCTTAACCCTGGCTGAAGAATTTCCTGTGCGCTCCCTGGCTGCTTGGGTCACTGATAATGGTCTAAAGGAAGAAGAAATGAATCTTGATGGTTTTAAGATAGAAGAAAGATAATACTAGTGCCCAATATGTTTATGACGTCTTCTTACTCACTGGGTGTTTATTCTGCTCGATGTCCATTTTCATTCTGAGAGTTTCACCATCCTTAAAAAAAAAGACAGACTACAAAATATGATAAAGCATTTAAGTGTACTTTTGTGAAGTTCTCGAACGATTATCTGGAAAAATTTTCACAAAACAGTTAATTTGGTCAGAACTGCCGTCTAGGATGATGTTTCAGTGTTTATATTACCCATCCCAGCCTCCAATGATGGGTTGTCTGAAATGTTGTCAGAAGCTATATTCAGCTTGGTGGGTAAAGTCATCCCAGTTACCCCAGGAACCTGCATTTCAGTAAACCGTCGAATAACTCCTTCAGTTCCTTTCCTCCATGTAATCACATGCAGTGGCAGCTGGAATCAACCCATCATATAATTGATGGTCTCTGCCATGCTGGCTGAGGGTGAAATACACAAACCATAAAGTTTTCATAGAAGAAAATTCCTTCTTGCTTTGTCCAAACTCGAGGCCACGAACCTTGACCCATTGGTACGCCAAATAAGTTTAGCTCTAAGCTTTGCTACCCCTGTCTATTGTACATGATAGAGCTTCTGAGGCAGAGAAACAACCGACTATATCAAAAAGAGTTCCGTTCACCGATTTCCCACTTGATATTGTACCCCAATTCCTCAGGACTGATTAAAGTTGAAAGCGACGTGACAGTGTAACCTCAAATGCCTGGAAGAGGGACAGGAAGATAATGTGGGACTACATTACACTGAGCCTGAGCTTCCATCTTTCGTTAAGTCCTCGAGCACAATGATATGAGCCCGCGAACATGACGGCACGATCCTTCAGCATGACGGTAAAACCCTTAGGTATTATGAGCCAGCCCACTGATCTGGTGTTAGAGTGTCACTTTTTCGTACCCAAGGATCTTATTACGTTTAAAGTTCGCACTGTCGTGTTCAAGAGCTTAACTTTAACCCATTTTTTCTGTCTGTTTCTCAACCTATTCACTGTCCACTTGGCGACAGCTTTCTGTCTCTACCTACAATAAAAAAACTAAGATAATCACGAACTATATGAAAGAATATCTTAACCTTAATTGTCGTATCATTATTTCTATATGTTTTCATAGCTAAAGTAGAATCTCCAAATGACGGCAAACATACAGTATGAGGAGCTTAGGAGTATGTGTTGATACACCACAGCCAGACTTCCTGAGGGACGAGTGAAGCGAGTACTGTGATTGATGAGGCGAGTGATGGGAATCTGCTGTTGCTAAAGATGCGTCAGTCTGGTACGGGCGCTTGTCCCTGGATCGCATGTCCATCCTTTTCCCAAACACTGGAATGAGTGTAGAATTATAATTAGATTTAGGAAATCATGGTGGATCGATATTATGTTCGATCGATGTCTGCTATTGATAGAAAATTAGATATGTGATCGATTGAGTTATACTTTCACTGGAATCGAATTATGTGATCAATGGTATGAGTTTGGGTTGTGTAAAGTAAGTCACTTTATAAAGACAAGTTTTGGAATAGAAATGAGATTGTAACACCATAAGCAAGTAAAATTGAGATCAGTAAGGCGCTTTGAGATCAATGATGAACTATGTAATCGCATGAGACCTGTATTATCCATGGACTAATAAGTCAAAAAGAATTTGTTTATCTTTCCAAAAGCATGAACAAGGAGGAACCATGATATGAATGAGTATTTCAGTGATCCCTTAGGTTTTTGATAACATACGACACGTGATATACCATTAGAAAAGCTAATTAAGTTATCATTTAAGGCGTTCATTCATCAATTAATCGAATCATTTGATCAAATGATGGAACTAATGCCACAGTGTGACAAAGTCAAAGTATTATCGGTAACTGTTTGATCAATAACCCAGTTATTCACTAGCGGAGGCGTGTAATGGGATCATTGAAGTAACGTATTTCATCAGTTGAAGTGACCAGCGTAACCGGTAAAGTGATTAGATTGATCAGAAAAGGCACTTCCATTAATTAGGAACGGCATTCACAATTATATTTATTCATGCAATAGAATGTTTGTGTGGACACACAAAGACGAATGTACTCATCACAAATATATTTTGTGGACACAGAGAAAAGAATTGACCGATCAAATGATACATTCGCCAGCAATGTGTATACTTTTGCTTTTTTGATATCTTTGAAACATCAGGTCGTTCGACAGGTGTTATACTTTACCATGATTGTAATGAATGTTTCATAAACTTCTCCCTGGTTGACTGAGTCTCTCTCTCTCTCTCTCTCTCTCTCTCTCTCTCTCTCTCTCTCTCTCTCTCTCTCTCTCTCTCTCTCTCTCTCTCTCTCTCTCTCTCTCTCTCTCTCTCTCTCTCTCTCTCTCTCTCTCTCTCTCTCTCTCTCTCTCTCTCTCTCTCTCTCAACTATGACTGGAGCTATTCGCATCCTTTTATTTTCACAATGACACTTCCTTTCACATTGATTCCCGTATGATCCTTCAGACGCAACGCATTTACCATTGACCAAAGTCTCCTGCAGAATATGATTCACTGGGAAGGTTTCCTAAACTATGCACTATTTGAAGTTTCCTACAGCATCCTGACTTTGGACAGTTTACCTGTCCACAGTTGGCGTCTGTCGTCGGGAGATTCTCCAGTCAAAACCAAAATGGCAAACAGTTCCATGATTCATTCTTCATCACGTCGTGCACATGGCTGTCGGGGAGCTTCAGCAGCCGGCCTGATGTGTGCAGACTTGTTGAACATGTGTTCGAGCGTCGGTATTGGCAAGGCCTGGCCAGGTTACTGACTCTTGGTATCCCTTTGGGTTGTGGGGCAGCTACCCTACTAGTACGACTGTAGTCTGGCCAACGGTACACCTTTGGTCAACAGGAATTTCTCATATTGCACTTGACCTTCAGAAAGCTGATGGAGGTATCAATCAATACTTTCTATTCGCTAATCGCTTTTACAATCCATCATTAACAGTACCTTCCTTCCCGCATACATTATGCAGACTCTTTCCCCTGCCTCACTTCTTTTCTATTTCATTCATCAAAACAATCGTATATAGCCTGTCTAGTGATAGAAGCCTATTACTCGTGGTGAAGGCAACTCGACGAGCAAAGCAGAATCCCTCTCGCCTGACCTCACTCACATGGAGTATCTTGCTGACTAGTGGAGTCTTTTCCTTAACCTCTCACAATGTGAGGCCATCCGCGTCACGCCGAAGATTGCCGACAAATTATTGGGATTTCTGGCAAGAGTCTTCGATCTTAACACTGACCAAAGAATTTTTCTCTGGGAGCTTCCTGGCTGCTGGGGTCATTGATTACATCCTGGAAAATATTTATAATCTTGGAGGTTATACAAAAGATGAAAGAAAAATAATGGTGACCCAGAACCCTTATGACGTCTTTTTACTCACCGTGTGTTTATTCTGATCTATTTCCATTTCCATTTTGAGGGTTTCACAATCCTTAAGGAACGACCGACTTACAAAATATGATCATGAATTGAAGTCAACTTTGTAAAGTTTTGGAACCATTATTTAGAAAAGTCTTTGTAAACAGTTATAAAACATCAGAACTGTCGCCCAGGATGGTGTTCCAGTGTTTATGTCACCCATTCCAACCTCTACTTATGTGATGTCTGAAATGTTGCCCGGAGCTCCTTTGAACCTGGTGAGTAAAAGCATCCCCAGTACCCCAGGAACCAACGTGTGAGTAAACCGTCTAGACAACTCCTGCAGATACTTTCTTCCATATAATCACAACTAATGACAACTGGGATGAAGCCATTATATAATGGACGGTCTCTACCGTACTGGGTCAAGGTGAAACACTCAAGCCATAAGGTTCTCATAGAAGGAAATTCCTTCTTAATTTATCCAACTATTCCCCACAAGTCTTGACCCATAAGTATGCCATCTTAGTTTGGCCCTAAGCCTTGCTGTTTCTGTCTATTGTAAATACTATTGAATCTCTGGCAGAGAGACAGCTGACCCCTCATTGTTTGGGCTGAAAGAGTAGCCAACTGTCGGCCGATATACCCGGCAGTGTGAGATCAGTAACACCATATAAAGAGGACTTGCGTCCACCGATTTCTCACTTAATAGAGAACCCCAGTTCCTCAGGCCTGACAAAAGTGGTGAGAGACCTGACAGTGCCACCTCAAAAGCCTGGAAGAGGTACAGGAAGAGACTGTGGCACTACACTACACTGAAGCTGAGCTTCCATCTTATGTTGAGTCCTCGAGCACAGTGATATGACCCTTGAGCAAGATGATACGATCCTTCTGCATGACACATCATTTACCATTAAAGAACCTAATTACGTGGTCGTTTAAGGCATTCATTAATCAATTGATCGTATTATATGATCAAAAAAGGGAATCAATGCCACAGTAATACAAAGTTATAGGATTAGCAGCAACAGTCTCATCAATAAGCCCAGTTATGCACCAGCGAAGGTGTGTCACAGGATCATTGAAGTAAGCTATTTGATCAGTTGAAGTGACCAACACAACCAGTGAAGTAAGTAAATTGATCAACAGAGGCACTTCCATCAATCAGCAATGACATTCACAACTATCTTTATTCATGCGCTAAAATGTTTGTGTGGACACACAGAGATGAATCAATTGTTTGAATTATACATTTGCCAGCAATTTGTATATTTTTGCCTTTCATATCTTAGGAATATCAGTTCCTTAGACAGGTGTCATTCTTTACCATGATTGTAATGAGTGTTTCATAGGTTTTTCCTTGGATAACTGAATCTCTCTCTCTCTCTCTCTCTCTCTCTCTCTCTCTCTCTCTCTCTCTCTCTCTCTCTCTCTCTCTCTCTCTCTCTCTCTCTCTCTCTCTCTCTCTCTCTCTCTCTCTCTCTCTCTCTCTCTCTCTCTCTCTCTCTCTCTCTCTCTCTCTCTCTCAGATTTGACTCATGCAATTCCCATTGTTTGGTTTTCACGATGACACTTCATCTCACATTGATTCCCAGCTGAGCCGTCAGTGGACCCCTGTCTTTAGGTGTTGTCAGTCAAAATTTAAATGGCAAACAGTTTCATAATTCATTCTTCATCACGTCGTGCACAAGGCCGACGGGGAGCTTCAGTAGCCTGCCTGATGTGTGCAGACTTGCTGAACATGTGTTTGAGCGTCGGTACTGGCAAGACTTGGCCAGTTGACTGACTCTTGTTATCCCTCTGGGCTGCGAGGCAACACTTGTAGTAGGATTGTAGTCTGGCCCACGGTACACCTTTGGTCAAGACGAATATCTTATATTGCACTTGACCTTCAGAAAAGTGATGGAGGTTTCTATCAATACTTTCTATTCGTTTATCCGTGCCACAATCCATCATTAACAGTACCTTTCTTTCCGCAAACATTATGCACTCTTTCCACTGCCTAAATTCTTTTCTTCGTCTATCAATCGTATACAGCTGTCTACTGATAGAATCCCATAACTCCTGGTGACGGCAACTTGGTAAGCAGTGCCGACTCCCTCTCGGCTGACCTCACTCACATGAGGTATCTTGCTGACTCACTGAGTCTTTCCCTTAACCTCTCTAAATGTGAGGCCATCCGCGTCACGCCGGAGCTTGCCGAGAAATTATTGGAATTTTGGCCAAGAACCTTCGCTCTTAACCCCGACCGAAGAATTTTTATGGGCGCTCTCTCCCTGCTTGGGTCATTGATTACGTCTTGGAGGAAGGAAAAATCTTTGAGGTTGTGAAAAAGACGGATGACAGAATTGACGACCAAGACGCTTATGACGTCTTACTTAGAGGGTGTTTATTCTGATCGCTTACCATTTCCATTCCGAGAGCCTCACTCAACATCCTTAAGAAACTACAGTTACAAAATATGATAAAGCATTAAAGTCTACCTCTGTAAAGTTCTCGAAACGATTATCTGGAATGTTCTTAATAAGACAGTTAATAATGTCAGAACTGACGCCCAGGATGATGTTCCAGTCTTTATGTCAACTACCCCAGCCTCCAATAGTGTGTTGTCTGAAATATTACCAGAAGCTCTAAGGAACCTGGTGGGTGAAAGTCATCCCAACTGCCCCAGGAACCAGCGTTTGTGTAAACTGTCAACATAACTCTTCCTGATTCTTTCCTCCATATAATCTCAAGCAATGACGGTTAAGATCAACACATCATATTATGGAAGGTCTCTACCGCACTGGGTCAAGGTAAAGTACACAATCCATGAGGTTCCCAGGGAAGTAAATTCCCTCTTATTTACCCAACTCGTCCCCACAAGTCTTGACCCATAAGTGCACCGTCTTACTTTGGCCTTAACCCTTGCTGTCCCTGTCTATTGTACATACCAGTGTATCTTTAGCAGAGAAACAACCGACCAGTATGACAGTCATTGTTTGGGCTGAGAGAGTAGCCTATTGTCGGGCGGTACACCAGAGAGAGATCAGTGACACCACATCATGAAGACTTGCGTTCACCGATATCTCACTTGATAGAGAACCCCCAGTTCCTCAAGCCAAATTAGTTGCGAGCAACCTGACGGTGTAACCTCGAATGCCTGAAAGAGAAGAAGAATGATAATGTAGGACTACACCGCACTGAAGCTGATCTTCCATCTTTTGTTAAGTCCTCGACCACAATGATATGACCCGTGAACACTACGGCACGATCGCTCAGCATGATGGTAAAACCCTTGAGTATGATGGCCAATCCTTTGCTCTTATTGTGTTTAAAGTTTGTACTGTCCTACTCAAGACGTAAACATTTACCAATTTTCACTTTTTCTCCTGCTATCGATTGTCCACTTGGCGACAGCTTTCTGCCTTCACCTACAATACAAAACTAAGATAATTACGAAGTTTATGAAAAAATATTTTGACTTTAATTGTTGTTTCATTATTTGTAGATGTTTTTATAACTAAGGCAGAGTCTCCAAACGATGGCGAAGATACAGAATGAGGAACCTAGAATCAACGATCATGTACCACGGCCACACTTCCTGAGGGACGAGTGAAGCGAGTACTGTGAATGACGAGGCGAGTGATGGGATCTGTTTTCGCTACAGATGCGTAATGCTTAACTTGGTACAGGTTCTTGTCTCTAGATAGCATTTCCGCCCTTTTTCCAGACACTGCGATATGTACTGAATCATTGATAAATTTAGGGAATCATGTGTTTGATGAATATAATTGATCGATCGATGTTGTATTCGATTGATATATGTTATCGATAGAAATCATATAAGTGATCGATTGAGTTATACAGTCAATTAAACCGAATCATGTGATCAAAGGAAAGAGTTTGGGCAGTGCAAAGTAATTTACTTTATAAGAAAAACAAATTTTGGAGTTAACCTGATATTGTAACAGAATAAGCAAGTAAACGTGAGATCAGTAAGGCGTTGTGAGATTAATGATGAAATATGTAATCATTTGAGACCCGTATCATCAGTGGACTAATAGAGTCAAAAATGATACATATCTATCTTTGCAAAAGCATAAACAGGGAGGAGCCATGAGAAAAATGAGTAATTCAATGATATGTTAAGTTTCCAATAACATATGATACGTGATATAACATTAGAAATGCTGATTAGGTGATCACTTAAGCCATTCATTCATCAATTAATCGAATTATGTGATCAAATGATGGAACTAATGCCACAATGTGACAAAGTCAAAGTATTACCGGTAACTGTTTGATCAATAACCCAGTTATGCATCAGCAGAGGCGTGTAATGGAATCATTGAAGTAATGTGTTTCATCAGTTGAAGTGATCATCGTACGCAGTGAAGTGAGTATATTGATCAGAAAAGGCACTTCCATTAATCAGAAACGACATTTACAATTATCTTATTCATGCAATAAAGTGTTTGTGTGGACACACAATGAGCAATGGGCTGATTGAAAATTATTTTTGTAGACACAGAGAAAAGAATTGACTAATCAAATAATACATCAGCCAGCAATGTGTTTATTTTTGCTTTTGATATCTTTGAAACATCAGGTCGTTCGACGGGTGTCATACTTTACCATGATTGTAATGAATGTTTCATAAACTTCATGGACTCTCTCTCTCTCTCTCTCTCTCTCTCTCTCTCTCTCTCTCTCTCTCTCTCTCTCTCTCTCTCTCTCTCTCTCTCTCTCTCTCTCTCTCTCTCTCTCTCTCTCTCTCTCTCTCTCTCTCTGTCTCTCTCTCTCTCTCAGCTTTGACTGATGCGTTTCCCATTCTTTTGTTTTCACAGTGACACTTCCTCTCACACTGACTCCCGGCTGAGCCTTCAGACGCAACACATTTATAACTGACCAAGTTCTCCAGCAAAATATGATTCATCCTAGAAAGTTTCCTAAAGTAATGCACTGTGGGTTCTTTCCTACAGCATCCTGAGTTTGGACGGTTTCCTGACCACAGTGGACGCCTGTCGTCAGGCAGTCAAAACCAAAATGGTAAACAGTTCCATGATTCATTCTTCATCACGTCGTGCACAGGGCTGTCGGGGAGCTTCAGCTGCCGACTTGATATGTACAGATTTGCTGGACATGTGTTCGAGAGTCGGTACTGACAAGTCCTGGCCAGCTGACTGAGTCTTGGTATCCCTCCGAGCTGTGATGCAGCAGCCCTTGTAGTACGACTGTAGTCTGTTCCACAGTACTATCTTTGGTCGAGAAGAATTTCTTATATTGCGTTTGACCTTCAAAAAAGTGATGGAGGTGTCTATCAATACTTTCTATTCGTTTATCTGTACCACAATCCATCATTAACAGTACCTTCCTTTCCGCAAACATTATGCAGACTCTTTCCTCTACTTCAATTCTTTTCGTATTCATCCATCAATCGTATACAACCTGTCTAGTTATAGTATCCTATTGCTCCTGATGAAGGCAACTTGGCAAGCAATGCACAATTATTTTCGGCTGACCTCGCTCACATGAGATATCTTGCTGACTCGCGGAGTCTTTCCCTTAACCTCTCACAATGTGAGGCCATCCGCGTCATGCGGGAGATTGCCGACAAATTATTGGGATTTTTGCCAAGAGTCTTCGCTCTTAACCCTGAGTGAAGAATTTTTCCCGGGGTGCTCCCTGGCTGCTGGGGTCATTGACAAAGGTCTAAAGGAAGAAAAAAGCATCTTGAAGTTTTAAAGAAAGAAGGAAGATAAAACTAGTGACCAACATGTTTATGACGTCTTCTTGCTCACTGGGTGTTTATTCTGCTCGATATCCATTTTCAATCAGAGGGTTTCACCATCCTTAAAAAAAGACAGACTACAAAATATGATAAAGCATTGAAGTCTACTTTTTTGTAAAGTTGTCGAACGATTATCTGGAAAATTCTTTATAAACCAGAAGATAAAGTCAGGTCTGCCGCCCAGGATGGTGTTCCAGTCTTTATGTCACCCATCGCAACCTCCAATAATGTGGTGTCTGAAATGTTCCCAGAAGCACTGTGGAACCTAATGGGTGAAAGTCATCCCTATTGCCTCAGGCATCAGAGTTTGAGTAAGCCGTCGAGATAATTCCTCCAGATCCTTTCCTCCATATAATCACAAGCAATGACAGCTGGGATGAACCCTTCATATAATGGAGGTCTCTGCCGTGTTGGCTGAAGGTAAAATACTCAAGCCATAAGATTCCCATAAAAGAAAATTATTTCTTGTTTCCCCAGACTCGTCCCCACAAGTCTTGACCCATACATGCTACATCATAGTTTAGCCCTCTGCCTTGCTTTCCCTCTCTATTGTACATACCACTGTGCCTGTGGCAGAGAAACAGCCAACCGGTATGGCCGTCACTGTTTGCGCTGGGAGAGTAGCCTAATCTCTGGCGGTACACCAGGCAGAGTGAGATCAGTGACATCATATCATGAAGACTTGGGTCCACCAATTTTTCACTTGATAGAGAACTCCAGTTCCCCAGGCCTGATAAAAGTAGTAAGCGACCTGACGATGCAGCCTCAAATGCCTGGAAAAGGGACAGATAGATGGTGTGGGACTATATTTGAGCTTCCATCTTTTGATAAGTCCTCTAGCATAGATATAACCCTTGAACACGACGGTGCAACCCTTCAGCTTGACGGTAAAACCCTTGTGTATCTGTCTCTACCTACAAGACAAAACTGAAATAATCTCAAAGTATATGAGAGATATCTTAACTTTAATTTTTGTTTCATTACATGTAGATGTTTGTATAAGTAAGGTAGAGTCTCCAAACGACGGCCCGACTTCCTGAGGGCCCAGTGAAGCGAGTACTGTGGATGGTGAGGCGAGTGAGGGGATGTGTTGATTCTACAGATGCATAAGGCTTTAGCGTGGTACGGCCGCTTGTCTCTAGATGGCATCTCCACCCTTCTACCAAACACCGAATCAAATACTGCATTGTTAATAAATGTAAGAAATCATGTGTTTAATGAAGAAGGTTGGTCGACCGCTCGATGTTTGTTATCGCTAGCAATTAGATATGTGATCAATTGAGTTATACAGTCACTTGAATCGAATTATGTGATCAATGGTATGAGTTTGGGTTGTGTAAATGATTTGACTTTTAAATACAAACAAGTTTTGGAATTAAAGTAATATTGTAACAACATGAGCAAGTAAACTTCAGATCAATATGGAGTTTTGTGATTAAAGATGAACTATGTAATCGTCTTAGACCTGTATTATTAATGCACAAATATAGTAAAAAAGAATCTATCTTTTTCTTTGCAAAAACCTGATCAGAGATGAACCATGAGAACAATGAGCAATTAAATGACCTGCTAGGATTTTAATACCTTATGACACGAGATATAACATTAGAAATGTTAATTAGATGGTCATTTAAAACATTCATACATTAATTGATCATATTATGTGATCAAGAGAATTAATGCCAGAGTGATACAAAGTCAAAATATTACCGGTAACTCTATGATCAATAAGCCCAGTTATGCACTAGCAGAGGCGCGTCATAGGATCATGAAAGTAAGCTATTTGATCAATTGAAGTGTTCATCGTAACCAGAGGAGTGGATTGATCAGGAAAGGCACTTCCATTAATCAACAATACATTCACCTATTTTCATTATTCGTATGCTAAAATGTTTGTGTGGACACACATAGAGGAATTAACTGATCAAATAACACATTTGCCAGCAATGTGTTTATTTTTGCCTTTCATATCTTTGAAACATCAGGTCCTTAGACAGGAGTCATACTTTACCACGACTGTGATGAATATTTCATACATTTCTCCTTGGATGATCTCTCTCTCTCTCTCTCTCTCTCTCTCTCTCTCTCTCTCTCTCTCTCTCTCTCTCTCTCTCTCTCTCTCTCTCTCTCTCTCTCTCTCTCTCTCTCTCTCTCTCTCTCTCTCTCTCTCTCTCTCTCTCTCTCTCTCTCTCTCTCTCTCTCTCTCAGCTGATGCGATTCCCGTTCTTTTGTTTTCATAGTTACACTTCCTCTCACACTGATTCCCGGCTGATCCTTCAGATGCAACACACCTCTGACCAAATTCTCCTGCAGAATATAATTCATTTTAGACAGTTTCCTAACATGATGTATCAAGGACAGTTTCCTACAGCATCCTTATTTTGGACGGTTTCCTGACCACAGTGGACGCCTGTCGTCAGGCAGTCAAAACCAAAATGGTAAACAGTTCCATGATTCATTCTTCATCACGTCGTGGACAAGGCTGTCGGGGAGCTTCAGCAGTCAACCTGATGTGTACAGATTTGCTGGACATGTGTTCGAGCGTCGGTACTGGCAAGTCCTGTCCAGCTGACTGTGTCTTAATATCCCTCTGGACTGTGAGGCAGCAGCCCTAGTTGTACGATTGTAGTCTGGCGCACGGTACACTTTAGGAAAGTGACGTAGGTCTCGATGAATGCTTCCTATTCGTTTATCTATGTTACAATGCATCATTACCAGTACCTTCCTACCCGCAAACATTATGCAGACTCTGTCCATTGACTCAGCCTGTCTGGTGATCGAATCCTATTGCTCCTGGTGAAGGCAACTTGGAAAGCAGTGCAGAATCCTTGTCGGCTGACTTCATTCACATGAGATATCTTGCTGACTCGTGGAGTCTTTTCCTTAACCTCTCTAAATGCGAGGCTAACCACGTCACGCCGGAGATTGCCGACAAATTATTGGGATTTCTGCGAAGAGTCTTCGCTCTTAACCCTGACCAAAGAATTTTTGTTGACGCTTCCTGGCTGCTGGGGACACTGATCAAGTGTTAGAAGAAAATGGTCTTGGAGGTTGTAAAAAAGGGCGGAAGAAAATACTGGTGACCAAGAGTCTTATGACAGGTATCAATTTGATAGATTTCCGTTTCCCTTCTGAGGATTTTGCCATCTTTTAGGAACGACAGACTTACAAAATATGATAAAGCACTGAAGTCTACTTTTGTAGTGTTCTCCAGTGATTATCCAGAAAATTTCTTTATAAAACACTTAAAATATTCAGAACTGCCGCCCAGGATGACGTCCCAGTCTTTATGTCACCAGACCCAGCCTCCAATGATATGGTGTCTGGAATGTTGCCAGAGCCTGGTGGGTAAAATTCATCCCAAATATCCCAGGATCCAGCGTTTGAGTAAACCATCAAGACAACTCCTCCAGATCTTTTCCTCCATATAATCACAAGCAATGAAAACTAGGATAAACCCATCATGTAATGGACGGTCTCTGCTGTGCAGGATCAAGGTGAAATACACAAGCTATAAGGTTCCCATGTAAGAAAATTCCTTCTTGTTTACCCAAACTTGTCCCCACAAGTCATGACCCATAAATGTGCCTTCTTAGTTTAGCCCAAAGCCTTGCTATTTCTATCAATTGTACATACTAGCGTATCTGTGGCAGAGAAACAGCCGACCAGTATGACCAGTCATTGTTTGGGCTGAAAGAGTAGCCAACTGTCAAGTAGTACATCCTGTAGAGTGAGATCAGGAGCACCATATCAAGAGGACTTGCGTCGACCGATTTCCCACTTGATAGTGAACCCTAGTTCCTCAAGCCTGATAGAAGTGGCGAGTGACCTGATGATGTAGCCTCAAATCCCTGAAAGAGGGATAGATAGCTGGTGTGGGACTACAGTATATTGAGCTTGAGCTTCCGTCTTTTGTTAAGTCCTCGACCACAATGATGTGACTCATGAACACGACTGCACGATCCTTCAACATGACGTTAAAACCCTCGAGTATGATGACCAGGAGTTTGGTCTGACCCTGAAGAGTTACTCTTTCGTACCAGAGGTTCTCATTGTGTTCAAAGTTTATACTGTCGTTTTCAAGAACTTAACTTTTACCAGTTTTTACTGTTTGTTTATCTGCCATCCAGTGTCCACTTGGCGACAGCTTTCTGTCTCTAACTACGATACAAAACTAAAATGATCACAAAGTACATATAAATAAACCATAACTTTAATTTCCGCTTCAGTATTTGTAGATGTTCATACAAACCAAGGTGGAGTCTCCAAATGACGGCGAAGGTACAGAATGAGAAACCTAGAGCCAGACTTCTCGAGGGACGAGTGAAGCGAGTACTGTGAGTGGTGAGGCGAGTGATGGGATCTGTTGTTGCTAAAGATGCGTTAGGCTTTAGCTTGGTACGACCGCTTGTCTCTAGACAGCCTCTCCTCACTTTTTCCTAAAACTTGGGTAAATGTTGAATTATTAACAAATGTGGAGACTCATGTGTTTAATGAAGAAAGTTATTCGATGGACGAGATAACGTATGCTATCGACGAAAATTAGGTATGTGATTGAGTTATACAGTCACATGAATCGATTTATGTGATCTATGGTGTGAGTTCCGATTTTACAAAAAAAAAAGTTATTTTATGAAACAGACAAGTTTTGTGATTAAAGTGAGACTGTTATGATACAAGCAAGTAAACATGAGATCAGTGAGGTGTTGTGAGATTAATGATGAACTAAGTAATCACCTCATACCTGTATTATCAATGGAGAGATATGTGATTAATTAGCTCTAATATAGTGAAAAAATTTATGTTGATCTATGCATAACATGGTCAAGGAGAAACCATGAAACTATTGAGTATTTATATATAGCTAAATACATGAGCTGTATGATTGGAAAAGCTAATAAGAGGAATATTTAAGGCTCTGATTGATCAATTAATCATATTATGTGATCAAAGAAGGGAACTAATGCCAATGTAATACAAAGTCAGATTATTAGCGGTAACTATTTCATCAATAAGTACAGAATGCATACCGACATAGGCGTATAATAGAACCTCGGAAGTAAGCTATTTGATCAGTTAAAGTGACCATCGCAGCCTAAGAAGTGAGTAGATTGACCAGAAAAGGCTCTTCCATCGATCAGCAATGACATTCATAAATCTCTTTATCCATGCACTAATATGTTTGTGTCGCACAGAGAAGAATCAACTGGTCAAATAATACATTCACCAGCAATGTGTTGATCTTCCCCTTTGATATCACTGGAACATCAGGTCCCCAGACAGGTGTCGTAGTTTAGCATGATTTTTACGAGTGATTCATAGATATCTACTTGGCTTGGATGACTGAATCTCTCTCTCTCTCTCTCTCTCTCTCTCTCTCTCTCTCTCTCTCTCTCTCTCTCTCTCTCTCTCTCTCTCTCTCTCTCTCTCTCTCTCTCTCTCTCTCTCTCTCTCTCTCTCTCTCTCTCAATCTATCTATCTATCTATCTATCTATCTTTCTGTCTATCTTTCTCTCTCTTTCTGTTAGCTTTACCCGATGCGACTCCTACACCTTTGTTTTCAAACTGACACTTCTTTTTACCGTAATTCCCAGCTGAGACTTCTGATGCCACGCATCGTCTAGCCTCACTCATGTGAGGGATCCTGCTGACTCGAGGGGTCTTTCCCGTAACCCCTTTTAATACGAGATCATCAGAACCACCCCTGGGATTGGCTGGGCAAACCCTTGGCTGCAGGAGCCTTCGATACCCCTTTAGAGGAAAAGAGTGAAGGATATATGGAAGAAGATGGAAGCCAGAGTTTGTTGCCAAAACATTCATGACTTCACCATCCTACTCACAAGTGCTTAGTATTACCGATTTTCACCTACTGTCTGAGGACCTCTTTATCCTTATAGAACGACATATACAACTAATGCAAAATGTCAGTAGGTTACGCCAGCCATTGCTATCACTTGGGCTGATGTAGTGGCAGGTAAGCAAACATCATCGACGAAGGTGCTACAGCGGCATAGTGAACCTACGCTGCGGCGTTTGTCACGTACCCACTTTAGACCCAGATCGATGTCTCTTTTTTTCTCTCTCTTTCTCTCTCTCCCTTTTTGCCTCATCTATCACGCGGGTTGATGGTATTCAGTCCCAATCTCACACCCTGTTTCTATGATACAAAACTCTTGACAACACATAACTCTTACAGGGTTTTCTTTTACCTTTCTTTTCTCCCCCACCTTATCTTTCCCAAAATTTAAGGTTGCACAGTTATCAACACAAAAAAAAAAAAAGTAAATCCGGCGCTGAATAGAACCGGTGCCTCTAGTCGAGATGTGGTGGGTATATTCTAGGGTCCATTTGACCGCCATCATACAGTTGGGCCTCACCTCTCTTCCACAGTCCCAGCTCGTAGACATGGCTCATCCTCTGGTCAGTTGCACAATGTTCATGAACTTCACCATCTCCTGCAAAACACCACATGTATTCTTCATCCCCTGGTCTTCTTTTCTCTAAAACCCAGCTGTCCAAGGCTGGATCTCCTTTCCCCTGTCAGAGCGATTATAATCTCAAATATTGTTTCTGCTCTTAGGGTGGATCCCACGCCCACAAGAACACCTACTGCTTGCCTCAAGAACCATGAGTCTCCTAACTTTCATGTCATCAGGCTCAAAATCTCTCTTCCCTCTTTTAATTCTGCTAAAGTTTGTCGTTTCTCCTCTCCCCATCCCCAACCCACACCCCCAACCCGCACCCCCAACACAAGTCCCCAACTCAGCCCCCACCAATTCCTCCAACTATGCACAACTCTCCGACTATCTGACCTCTTGCCACGCGCTGAGATTCTCTATGCGAGGGAGTTCGTTGCACACCACAAGGACTTGTTAGGTTCTAACCGGAACGATCCTGGTGGAGCTAAGACGTTTTATTTCTAATTTCTCTCCTTAACAATCTGAAATAAATCATCGACCACCCTACTCAAGCTGTTAACCTTCACTACCTCTATACCAACATACTTGACATCTTTTTTTTTCTTTTACTTCCTTCGTTTACTCCCACTATTCACACACCGTTCCTGCCCACAATCTTATTTCTGTGCCACCCCTGACACCTTGGGAAAGCTCTGCAGTCTTCCCCTGCGCACCTTCTTTATTGATTTTTCCCTGGGATGGGTATTGCTTCTCTGGCCAAGATGCCTCATGTTATGCTGAACGCACAGCTGAGGTTATCATGACTTGGATGGAGTCTTACATCACCATCGTCTATAAAATCCTTAACCCCCCGCCACACCCAACCCCCCCAACCCCCACCCTTCACCCCCTCCCTCAGTCATGTTTTGCTCGCTCCTTCTCTGTTGCCAGTCGCATCAGGGACTGTGCGTGCGGGATATGAAACTCTTCCCTTCCCCTAAACTCACTCCGATCTCATATCTGCTCGGATTCACTGCAAAGCTGTTCTTCATAGAACCAAGCACACCATTACAAGAAAGTACGCTGACTTGAATTTTCTTTCTACCGGCAAATCTTTTCGTTCGTTAACCAAAAACACATTCAACAACTTTTCCAGTTCAGTCTCTCTTCTGACGTGATCAAGTTATCACTAACTCTCTAGATGATAAAGCCGCTTTTCCATGATATATTATTTTCCTCTAACTCAACTTTGGATGTCTTACTACTTCTAATCCTCCGCTCCAATCTCTTCCCACCGTACTGACGCCATTTCTTATATTTTCCTCTCGCAGGATCTTCCAGGTACTCTGGCAACACCAGCTGGACAAGACGTGTATGTCGGGTTCTAAAGGTGTGTGCCTCTGAGCTGGCACCAAGTCCTTGATCGCCTATTTCGCCTCTGTCTTAAAAGCCGGACTCTTCCCTTTGCCTGGAAGTATACATTGGTGCAGCTTACTTGCAAGGAAGGAGGCCTCACCTTAACGCTAATTTTCAGTCTCAGAATCCCATTCCCTTCTGTCTGGTCACCAGTACGGGTTTCGCAGAACTATATGAACAAGTGATCATCTCTCCTATGTGGCTCACATCTGCTCCTCCTCTCTCTGGGATTTTGGTGAAACTTCTGTCGTCGCCCTCGACATCTGTAAAGAATTTGACAGATTGTGACAGAAGTCTTTCATTTTTAAAGTCCCGTCATTTGGTTTCTCTGCTTCTCTCTGATCTTTGACATATTTGTTTCCTCTCTTGCTACTCTCATTCTTCTCTCAGTAAATCATCTCTCTTCTGTCTCTAGCCCTCACTCTTGTACTGATGATTCAACTCTGTATACTTAAACGCAGTTTCCCTCCCTATCTCCCTACTAAAATTTGTTCTTTCTCTTTTTCGTACTGTATTGATATCCTCTCCAAAAACGACTAATGCAGCATATCAGAGTTGGTAAGTAGTAACCTAGGTAAATCTGATGGTGCTTAAAATCAACTTCACTCTATGTCTATTTAAAATCACTCGTTTGGCTCTGTTCATTTTCTATACACCACAATTTGACCCTGTAATAATACAATATGTTGGGTATAACCATATCCTCCACTCTGTCCTGGGGACCCCACATAATAATCAATATCACAGTCTGATTCCAAATGCTGGGAGTGTTGTATAGGTGTCTTGATTATTTTTTTTCTGAGTAGCTGTTTCATCTACGGTGACTCATCCTCCACCTCTGTTAACCAGATTGGAATCAAAAGCCTTCCGTCTCGTCAGTTCTCCCGGCATAACCCCTCTTCAACCTCTCTCTCTCTCTCTCTCTCTCTCTCTCTCTCTCTCTCTCTCTCTCTCTCTCTCTCTCTCTCTCTCTCTCTCTCTCTCTCTCTCTCTCTCTCTCTCTCTCTCTCGTATCCCTCATAGTTGCTGATCTATCCCCGTTCTACATGTGTGATATTGGACATTGTTCTCATGAGCTGTCTGGTAGCGTCCACGCTCCCAAGACTTGGAAACCAAGGCGTACGTTTGGCAGTTGCCTATCACCGTCTCTGTGTAAACCGCCATTCGAAGACTGGCTGTTATGATACCTTCTTCTTCCCTTTTCTTATATCCTTTATTCCTTTAAAGGTCAGGTCTACAAACCCTTGGAGAGCTCTGAGCACTATCTGTTCTACTATACTTTTGTTTTTATCTGTTACCTGAGATGGCCTCTGACTGAGGCATGTCTTACTCGTGCTAACAAGTCAATTCGTGCAGAAAAAAGTAATAATTTTGAATGACCTTTGAACCTTCGATTAAACAATCCCTTTTTGGAAAATAGTATCAACATCTATCCTGTAGCCCACATTCCTTTTCCAGTCTTTTTTCTTTCAATCAAGTCAGCCTTCAGTGAACTGGAGTCCGGAATCCCTACAAGAGCTCAAGAGAGACTTGTGGGTAAAAGTCAATCTATTAACCTTAGAAAGAATCAGCGCTTAAGAAGACTGTCCAGATAATTCCTCCAGATCCATTCCCTCATGTAAACAAGCAAACAGCTGGGTAGACGACCTTCGTCGTACTGGGTCAAAGCACCGTACACACTGACCAGATATGAGGGCCCCATAGAGAGAACACCCATGCTGATCTCCCAGGATCATCCTTCAGCACTTGTCTTCACCCACACGCCTGCCTCTTAGCATAGCCTTTCTGCTGCCCTCACCTACTCTGCATACTGATGTATCTTCCAGCTGAGGTAGCGGCCGACTAGTATGACCGACATTCTCTAAGTCGCGAGAGTTCGGACGGATGGTGCGTAGATCATAGCGAGATCTCTCATCATCTCCAGAAGTCCTCTTGCTACCAACTTCTTACTTAAGTAACCCAAATTCCGAGTGGCCAGACGGGGGACCAGACAACTGTTTTAGGATTACATTTGCGCTCCCACCGTTTGCAAAAATCATCAAGCATGACTGTGCGACCGCTGGGGACGTGAGTACGACCCTTAAGTATGATGTCGTGGCCTTTAACCTGACTGACCCATACGGGGCAACGCATCATACAAGAGGATGGTAATGTCATGCCCCGGGGTCGTTGGACTTTGAATTAGGTTAACTTACATAGATTTTTCCTGTTCTGATGTAACGATATAGTCCATTTGTTCATTTCACAGAACTAAAGTAATAAAAGAATATATGTAGAAAAATAAAGCTTTCCTACAGCTGATATGTCGTTACCTGAAGAGGTTTAAAGATCCTTGGAGGAGTCCCTGTCGTAGGCGAAGATACAGAATGAGGAACCTTGAGTCTGGGATCGAGTTCTATGACCAGAGGGACGAGCGGAGCGAGTTTTGTGATTGATGAGGTGAGTAATGGAATCTGTTGTTGATAAAGATTTGTCAGGCTTTAGCCTGCCATGGGCCCTTGTCCCTCTAGGGCCAACTCACCTCTCTCCTCCTGTTAACACAAGACTGATGAAGCAGGTCATGTGATCAACGAAGTTAATGATACAATGAAAGCTAGTCATGTGTTTAATGAAGAGAGTAACTTTATCAACAATACGAGAAAAACGGGTTATGAGACAAATGGGGTTATGCAATCATTTGAGAGTATTTCGGGATTAATGGAACGAATTCTGGGATCAGTAAGGGTGTTACTGATCAGAAAGTAATCCTATTATCAATAAAGTGTTACTTTGGATTGATGTGATAAATTGTGATTAATGAAGAGTTATAAAATCAGTGGAGATATGTTACCAGTGGAGAAATATGCGATTCATAAGTGTGTGTGTGTGTGTGTGTGTGTATATATATTTCTTTTTATCAGGGGAGTGGGGGAGGAATGGGATGTATTTAGGGAAGCACTGATGGCTTGCGCAAAAGATGCTTGTGGCATGAGAAGCGTGGGAGGTGGGTTCATTAGAAAGGGTAGTGAGTGGTGGGATGAAGAAGTAAGATTATTAGTGAAAGAGAAAAGAGAGGCATTTGAACGATTTTTGCAGGGTAAAAATGCAAATGAGTGGGAGATGTATAAAAGAAAAAGGCAGGAGGTTAAGAGAAAGGTGCAAGAGGTGAAAAGAGGGCAAATGAGAGTTGGTGTGAGAGAGTATCATTAAATTTTAGGGAGAATAAAAAAATGTTTTGGAAGGAGGTAAATAAAGTGCGTAAGACAAGGGAGCAAATGGGAGCTTCAGTGAAGGGGATTAATGGGGAGGTGATAACAAGTAGTGGTGATGTGAGAAGGAGATGGAGTGAGTATTTTGAAGGTTTGTTGAATGTGTTTGATGATAGAGTGGCAGATATAGGGTGTTTTGGTCGAGGTGGTGTACAAAGTGAGAGGGTTAGGGAAAATGATTTGGTAAACAGAGAAGAGGTAGTAAAAGCTTTGCGGAAGATGAAAGCCGGCAAGGTAGCAGGTTTGGATGGTACTGCAGAGTAATTTATTGAAAAAGGGGATGACTGTATTGTTGACTTGTTGGTAAGGTTATTTAATGTATGTACGATTCATGGTGAGGTACCTGAGGTTTGGCGGAATGCTTGCATAGTGCCATTGTACAAAGGCAAAGGGGATGAACGTGAGTGCACAAATTACAGAGGTATAAGTTAGTTCAGCATTACTGGTAAATTATATGGGAGGGTATTGATTGAGAGGGTGAAGGCATGTACAGAGCATCAGGTTGGGAAAGAGCAGTGTGGTTTCAGAAGTGCTAGAGGATGTGTGGATCAGGTGTTTGCTTTGAAGAATGTATGTGAGAAATACTTACAAAAGCAAATGGATTTGTATGTAGCTTTCATGGATCTGGAGAAGGGATATGATAGAGTTGATAGAGATGCTCTGTGGAAGGTATTAAGAATATACGGTGTGGGAGGCAAGTTCTTAGAAGAAGTGAAAAGTTTTTATCGAGGATGTAAGGCATGTGTACGTGTAGGAAGAGAGGAAAGTGATTGGTTCTCAGTGAATGTAGGTTTGCGGCAGGGGTGTGTGATGTCTCCATGGTTGTTTAATTTGTTTATGGATGGGGTTGTTAGGGAGGTGAATGCAAGAGTTTTGGAGAGAGGGGCAAGTATGCAGTCTGTTGTGGATGAGAGAGCGTGGGAAGTGAGTCAATTGTTGTTCGCTGATGATACAGCGCTGGTGGCTGATTCATGTGAGAAACTGCAGAAGCTGGTGACTGAGTTTGGTAAAGTGTGTGAAAGAAGAAAGTTAAGAGTAAATGTGAATAACAGCAAGGTTATTAGGCACTGTGGTCAAGTCAATTGGGAGGTAAGTTTGAATGGAGAAAAACTGAAGGAAGTGAAGTGTTTTAGATATCTGGGAGTGGATCTGGCTGCGGATGGAACCATGGAAGCGGAAGTGAATCATAGGGTGGGGGAGGAGGCGAAATTTCTGGGAGGCTTGAGGAATGTGTGGAAGTCGAGAACATTATCTCGGAAAGCAAAAATGGGTATGTTTGAAGGAATAGTGGTTCCAACAATGTTGTATGGTTGCGATTCGTGGGCTATGGATAAAGTTGTGCGGAGGAGGGTGGATGTGCTGGAAAGGAGATGTTTGAGGACAATATGTGGTGTGAGGTGGTTTGATCGAGTAAGTAACGTAAGGGTAAGAGAGATGTGTGGAAAAAAAAAGAGCGTGGTTGAGAGAGCAGAAGAGGGTGTTTTGAAATGGTTTGGTCACATGGAGAGATGAGTGAGGAAAGATTGACCAAGAGGATATATGTGTCGGAGGTGGAGGGAACGAGGAGAAGAGGGAGACCAAATTGGAGGTGGAAAGATGGAGTGAAAAAGATTTTGAGTGATCGGGACCTGAACATTCAGGAGGGTGAAAGGCGTGCAAGGAATAGAGTGAATTGGAACGATGTGGTATACCGGGGTCGACGTGTTGTCAATGGATTGAACCAGGGTATGTGAAGCGTCTGGGGTATACCATGGAAAGAGACTGAGTGTGAACGAATGGGGCCGTTGTTGTCTTTCATTAGCGCTGCTTCGCACACATGAGGGGGGAGGGGGATATTATTCCATGAGTGGCGAGGTGGCGATGGGAATAAATATAGGCAGACAGTATGAATTATGTACATGTGTATATATGTATATGTCTGTGCTGTGTGTGTATATATATGTGTACATTGAGATGTATAGGTATGTATATGTGTGTGTGTGGGCGTGTATGTATATGCATGTGTATGTGGGTGGGTTGGGACATTCTTTCGTTTGTTTCCTTGCGCTACCTCGCTAACGCGTAAGACAGCGACAAAGCAAAATAAAGATAGATAGATAAAATATATATATATATATATATATATATATATATATATATATATATATATATATATATATATATATATATATATATTTTCATTTATTATACTTTATCGCTGTCTCTCTCGTTAGCGAGGTAGCGCAAGGAAACAGACGAAAGAATGGCCCAACCCACTCACATACACATGCATATACATACACGCCCACACACACACATATACATACCTACACATTTCAACATATACGTATATATACATACACAGACATACACATATATACACATGTACATAATTCACACCTGCTGCCTTCATTCACTCCCATCGCCACTCCACCACACATGAAATGACAGTCTTTATTCATTCCCATCGCCACCCCACCAAACATGAAATGACACCTCCCTCCCCCTGCACGTGCGCAAGGTATCACTAGGAAAAGACAACAAAGCCCACATTCGTTCACACTTAGTCTCTAGCTGTCATGTAATAATGCACCGAAACCACAGCTCTCTTTCCACATCCAGGCCCCACTGGACTTTCCAGACGCTTCACATGCCCTGGTCCAATCCATTGACAGCACGTCGACCCCGGTATACCGCATCGTTCTAATTCACTCTATTCTTTGCACGCCTTTCACCCTCCTGCATGTTCAGGCCCCGATCACTCAAAATCTTTTTCACTCCATCCTTCCACCTCCAATCTGGTCTCCCACTTCTCCTCGTTCCCTCCTCCTCTGACACATATATCCTCTTGGTCAATCTTTTCTCGCTCATGCTCTCGATGTGACCAAACCATTTCAATACACCCTCTTCTGTTCTCTCAACCACATTCTTTTTACTACCACACTTCTCTCTTACCCTATCATTACTTACTCGATCAAACCACCTCACACCACATAATGTCCTCAAACATCTCATTTCCAACACATCAACCCACCTCCGCACAACACTATCTATAGCCCACGCCTCGCAACCATATAACATTGTTGGAACCACTATTCCTTCAAAGATACCCATTTTTGCTTTCAGAGATAATGTTTTCGCCCTCCACACATTTTTCAACGCTCCTAGAACTTTCGCACCCTCCCCCACCCTGAGATTCACTTCCGCTTTAATTTTTCCATCCGCTGCCAAATCCACTCCCAGATATCTGAAACACTTCACTTCCTCCAGTTTTTCTCGATTCAAACTTACCTCCCAATTGACTTGTCCCTCAGCCCTACGGTACCTAATAACCTTGCTCTTATTCACATCTACTCTCAGCTTTCTTCTTTCACACACTTTATCAAACTCAGTCACCAGCTTCTGCAGTTTCTCACCCGAATCAGCCACAAGCGCTGCATCATCAGCGAACAACAACTGACTCATTTCTCAAGCCCTCTCATCAACAAAAGACTGCATACTTGTCCCTCTCTCCAAAACTATTGAATTCACCTACCTAACAACCCCATTCATAAACAAATTAAACAGCCATGGAGAAAATACATATATATATATATAATATATATATATATATATATATATATATATATATATATATATATATATATATATATATATATATATATATATATATATATATATATATATATATATATATATATAATATGTATGGTATTGCAGTGGAATTCATTAAAAAAGGGGGTGACTGTATTGTTGACTGGTTGGTAAGGTTATTTAATGTATGTATGATTCATGGTGAGGTGCCTGAGGATTGGCGGAATGCGTGCATAGTGCCATTGTACAAAGGCAAAGGGGATAAGAGTGAGTGCTCAAATTACAGAGGTATAAGTTTGTTGAGTATTCCTGGTAAATTATATGGGAGGGTATTGATTGAGAGGGTGAAGGCATGTACAGAGCATCAGATTGGGGAAGAGCAGTGTGGTTTCAGAAGTGGTAGAGGATGTGTGGATCAGGTGTTTGCTTTGAAGAATGTATGTAAGAAATACTTAGAAAAGCAAATGGATTTGTATGTAGCATTTATGGATCTGGAGAAGGCATATGATAGAGTTGATAGAGATGCTCTGTGGAAGGTATTAAGAATATATGGTGTGGGAGGCAAGTTGTTAGAAGCAGTGAAAAGTTTTTATCGAGGATGTAAGGCATGTGTACGTGTAGAAAGAGAGGAAAGTGATTGGTTCTTAGTGAATGTAGGTTTGCGGCAGGGGTGTGTGATGTCTCCATGGTTGTTTAATTTGTTTATGGATGGGGTTGTTAGGGAGGTGAATGCAAGAGTTTTGGAAAGTGGGGCAAGTATGAAGTCTGTTGGGATGAGAGAGCTTGGGAAGTGAGTCAGTTGTTGTTCGCTGATGATACAGCGCTGGTAGCTGATTCATGTGAGAAACTGCAGAAGCTGGTGACTGAGTTTGGTAAAGTGTGTGAAAGAAGAAAGTTAAGAGTAAATGTGAATAAGAGCAAGGTTATTAGGTACAGTAGGGTTGTGGGTCAAGTCAATTGGGAGGTGAGTTTGAATGGAGAAAAACTGGAGGAAGTAAAGTGTTTTAGATATCTGGGAGTGGATCTGGCAGCGGATGGAACCATGGAAGCGGAAGTGGATCATAGGATGGGGGAGGGGGCGAAAATTCTGGGAGCCTTGAAGAATGTGTGGAAGTCGAGAACATTATCTCGGAAAGCAAAAGTGGGTATGTTTGAAGGAATAGTGGTTCCAACAATGTTGTATGGTTGCGAGGCGTGGGCTATGGATAGAGTGGTGCGCAGGAGGATGGATGTGCTGGAAATGAGATGTTTGAGGACAATGTGTGGTGTGAGGTGGTTTGATCGAGTAAGTAACGTAAGGGTAAGAGAGATGTGTGGAAATAAAAAGAGCGTGGTTGAGAGAGCAGAAGAGGGTGTTTTGAAATGGTTTGGGCACATGGAGAGAATGAGTGAGGAAAGATTGACCAAGAGGATATATGTGTCGGAGGTGGAGGGAACGAGGAGAAGAGGGAGACCAAATTGGAGGTGGAAAGATGGAGTGAAAAAGATTTTGTGTGATCGGGGCCTGAACATGCAGGAGGGTGAAAGGAGGGCAAGGAATAGAGTGAATTGGAGCGATGTGGTATACCGGGGTTGACGTGCTGTCAGTGGATTGAATCAGGGCATGTGAAGCGTCTGGGGTAAACCATGGAAAGCTGTGTAGGTATGTATATTTGCGTGTGTGGACGTATGTATATACATGTGTATGGGGGTGGGTTGGGCCATTTCTTTCGTCTGTTTCCTTGCGCTACATCGCAAACGCGGGAGACAGCGACAAAGCAAAAAAAAAAAAAAAGAAAAAAAAAATATATATATATACATATATATATATATATATATATATATATATATATATATATATATATATATATATATATATATATATATATATATATATATATATATATATATATATATATATATATATATATATATATATATATATATATATATATATATATATATATATTCTATATATATATATATATATATATATATATATATATATATATATATATATATATATTTTTTTTTTTTTTTTTTTTTCATACTATTCGCTATTTCCCGCGATAGCGAGGTAGCGTTAAGAACAGAGGACTGGGCCTTTGAGGGAATATCCTCACCTGGACCTCTTCTCTGTTCCTTCTTTTGGAAAATTAAAAAAAAAAAAAAAAAAAAAAAAAAAAAAAAACGAGAGGGGAGGATTTCCAGCCCCCCGCTCCCTTCCCTTTTAGTCGCCTTCTACGACACGCAGGGAATACGTGGGAGGTATATATATATATATATATATATATATATATATATATATATATATATATATATATATATATATGAGATTTATGACATATATAATCTCTTGGAAACGCTGTGAAACTTGGAAAGATTAACCAGTCTTAGTTTTCAGAACTAGACCATTACTTTGTTTTCATTAACTACCAATAAAACATATACCACAGTTAGGGGAAAATATGCGCATTCAAATTCTTTAATTACAAAATTAAGTCTTCTTTTCTCGCTCGAGGTTCGAGCCACCTTCCGAGATCTTATCGATGTAGCAGTCTCGAATCCACACATTCCTCTAAGATTTTCATGGCAGGATACCCAATATACATTTCATGATCTTCTAGAGTCCCCTCTTCCGGCTGTTGCTCTTGGTTGCAGATGCCTACTTCTTTACTGTCTCGGTGACCAATGAAACATGATGATATTCGTGTCCTCCACATGATAAGCTTGTCATAGTCCATCAAATCTAAGGTTATCTGTTCTTCCCATGTATTCATGATATGTCCTAACTTATCATTTTTCACCTGCTATCTGAAAGCCTTGAATTATTTCAGAGATGAGACATGCCGAAAATGTGAGGCATTGAAGTTCACCTTTGATAAGGTTTCGCATCTTCCACACTGCCCTCCAGAGCACTGTGCTAGTCGTTTATATCACGCACTTCAACGTTGAGTGAACTGGCGGCTGAAATGTTGCCAGAACCTCCACGGAAACTCGTAGTTCAAAGTTATGCCAATTACCTCTGGAGCCAGCGCTTGCCAGTACTGTATAGATAACTCATCCGTAACAATTCCTCCACATAGCTACAAGCAATGCAGCCGGGACTAATCCACCCGCCAGTAGACAGTCTTCGCCAAGTTGGTTTAAGGTACAATACATATGAAAGAGACTCGTTCACAAGTTATGGGGAGTTCTAACAGGAAACTTTCTTCTTGCTTCACCAGACTCATCCCTAAGCACTTGTCTTGAATCACACGTGCACCTTCCTAGTACAACCGTTCTCGCCTTGCCACTCTTATCTACTCTGCATGACTGTGTATCTGCGACGAAGAAGCGGCCAACCAGTATGGCCGACATCTCTGGGTTGTAAGAGTTCTCTCGGACGGTTCGCCAGGCAGAGTGAGATCAGTGGCACCATATCAAGAGGACTTGCTTCCACCGATTTCCCAGTTGATAGAGAACCCTAACCCCTCAGGCCTGATGGAAGTGGCGAGCGACCTGGCGTTGTAACCTAATATTCTTGAAAGAGGGACAGGCAGCTCGTGTGGAACAACATTTTCACCTTTTCCAAAGTTCTTGAGCAGGACGGCACGACCCTTGAGCTCGACGGCATAACACTTGGGCATGATGGCCTGGCCTTTAATCCGACGCTTAAGAACCATTCCATCATTCTCAAAGGATCGAACCAAAGTGCTTTAGTTTTTCTCTGCAGGATATTTTACTATGAGTTCCACATTTGCGATAGTTTCCCGTCTCTATTTATTAAGACAAAACTTAATAAATAACTGAGTTATGTGCAGGAAAACTTAACTTATATGTCGTTATGTGTACATGTTTACATAACCACTCCAGACGCAGGCGAAGATACAGAATGAGGAGCCTTGAGTCTGTACCACCTCCACCCACCACCTCCAGACTTCCTGGGAGACGAGTGAAGCGAGTACTGTGACTGATGAGGCGAGTGATGGAATCTGCTGTTGTTAAAGATTCGTCAAGCCCTTGGGCGAGGCACAAGCCCCCGTCTTTAGGCGGCCTCTCCGCCCTTATCCCTTATACTGGAATTGATAAAGGAAGTTATACGATTTGAATCCATAAAATAGCGTGTGTGATCATTGGAAATGACTTATATGCTCGAGTGAGCTATGTGCACACCTTCAATGAATAATATGATCAAAAGGAACGAGTCTTGTGATCTGTGAAGTAAGTTATATTATCAAAGAAAGAATCTTTGGATTAATTGAAAACTTTATACCATAAGCAAGTACTTACCTAATCAAGAAGGAGTTATGTGATAACGAAAAGTTATGATATCAATAAAGATTCCTTTCTATCGATGGAGAGACATGTGATTAATTGGGAACAATGTTGTTAATGAAAATATACGTTTATCACTGGAAATGTGTGATTAGTGATAACCTATGAGAGCAATGTGAAGTTAAGTGATCATTCTGGCCAATTCAGAATCAATCACACGTGTTTTACGTTCAGAGGAGGTAATCAAGCGATTAATTCAGGCGTTATTCGATTCATTATTCGAAATTTTATGACTAAACATAGGAACTATGGTCATAATGAAAGAAAGGCTGATTATTAAAGGTCATTATCAGGAGTAATTATGTGATCAATGAGCCCAATTATGTAGCTGCTAAAGCGTGTAATGGAACCATGAAAGCAAGCAATTTGTCCCGGCTGAGCTGATCATTGTTCTCATGCGAGTGAAAAGATATTGATCAAAGAAGGCATTTCCACTGATCACTGATCAACTTCCCTTCCCTGTAGAGATACTAATCTTCCCTGTTCAGTATTGAAATCCATCTTCCATGATCAAACAGTTTTTCTTTTTTTCTTTTTATCCTAGCTGAGACGGCATGGGCAACTGAATACCCTAATCAAGGCCATCTCATTGGCTCTCTCTCTCTCTCTCTCTCTCTCTCTCTCTCTCTCTCTCTCTCTCTCTCTCTCTCTCTCTCTCTCTCTCTCTCTCTCTCTCTCTCTCTCTCTCTCTCTGTATATATATATATATATATATATATATATATATATATATATATATATATATATATATATATATATATATATTGGTAATGGCGTCCTGGCTTCGTCTCTTCGATGTATATCAACTGACTTATATTTCTCTCTTGTGTCTCCCCTGATGATGTGATTATTACACGAAAGTGCACTTGGGAACTTATCGTGTTTCATTTTCCCCATGGACTCATAGGAATATATATATATATATATATATATATATATATATATATATATATATATATATATATATATATATATATATATATTTTTTTTTTTTTTTTTATTTACTTTATTACATGTTTGAGGAAAGGAACCTGGATGTTTTGGCTCTGAGTGAAACGAAGCTCAAGGGTAAAGGGGAAGAGTGGTTTGGGAATGTCTGGGGAGTAAAGTCAGGGGTTAGTGAGAGGACAAGAGCAAGGGAAGGAGTAGCAATACTCCTGAAACAGGAGTTGTGGGAGTATGTGATAGAGTGTAAGAAAGTAAATTCTCGATTAATATGGGTAAAACTGAAAGTTGATGGAGAGAGGTGGGTGATTATTGGTGCATATGCACCTGGGCATGAGAAGAAAGATCAAGAGAGGCAAGTGTTTTGGGAGCAGCTGAATGAGTGTGTTAGTGGTTTTGATGCACGAGACCGGGTCATAGTGATGGGTGATTTTAATGCAAAGGTGAGTAATGTGGCAGTTGAGGGAATAATTGGTATACATGGGGTGTTCAGTGTTGTAAATGGAAATGGTGAAGAGCTTGTAGATTTATGTGCTGAAAAAGGACTGATGATTGGGAATACCTGGTTTAAAAAGCGAGATATACATAAGTATACTTATGTAAGTAGGAGAGATGGCCAGAGAGCGTTATTGGATTACGTGTTAATTGACAGGCGTGCGAAAGAGAGACTTTTGGATGTTAATGTGCTGAGAGGTGCAACTGGAGGGATGTCTGATCATTATCTTGTGGAGGCTAAGGTGAAGATTTGTATGGGTTTTCAGAAAAGAAGAGTGAATGTTGGGGTGAAGAGGGTGGTGAGAGTAAGTGAGCTTGAGAAGGAGACCTGTGTGAGGAAGTACCAGGAGAGACTGAGTACAGAATGGAAAAAGGTGAGAACAATGGAAGTAAGGGGAGTGGGGGAGGAATGGGATGTATTTAGGGAATCAGTGATGGATTGCGCAAAAGATGCTTGTGGCATGAGAAGAGTGGGAGGTGGGTTGATTAGAAAGGGTAGTGAGTGGTGGGATGAAGAAGTAAGAGTATTAGTGAAAGAGAAGAGAGAGGCATTTGGACGATTTTTGCAGGGAAAAAATGCAATTGAGTGTGAGATGTATAAAAGAAAGAGACAGGAGGTCAAGAGAAAGGTGCAAGAGGTGAAAAAAAAGGGCAAATGAGAGTTGGGGTGAGAGAGTATCATTAAATTTTAGGGAGAATAAAAAGATGTTCTGGAAGGAGGTAAATAAAGTGCGTAAGACAAGGGAGCAAATGGGAACTTCGGTGAAGGGCGCAAGTGGGGAGGTGATAACAAGTAATGGTTATGTGAGAAGGAGATGGAGTGAGTATTTTGAAGGTTTGTTGAATGTGTTTGATGATAGAGTGGCAGATATAGGGTGTTTTGGTCGAGGTGGTGTGCAAAGTGAGAGGGTTAGGGAAAATGATTTGGTAAACAGAGAAGAGGTAGTGAAAGCTTTGCGGAAGATGAAAGCCGGCAAGGCAGCAGGTTTGGATGGTATTGCAGTGGAATTTATTAAAAAAGGGGGTGACTGTATTGTTGACTGGTTGGTAAGGTTATTTAATGTATGTATGACTCATGGTGAGGTGCCTGAGGATTGGCGGAATGCGTGCATAGTGCCATTGTACAAAGGCAAAGGTGATAAGAGTGAGTGCTCAAATTACAGAGGTATAAGTTTGTTGAGTATTCCTGGTAAATTATATGGGAGGGTATTGATTGAGAGGGTGAAGGCATGTACAGAGCATCAGATTGGGGAAGAGCAGTGTGGTTTCAGAAGTGGTAGAGGATGTGTGGATCAGGTGTTTGCTTTGAAGAATGTATGTGAGAAATACTTAGAAAAGCAAATGGATTTGTATGTAGCATTTATGGATCTGGAGAAGGCATATGATACAGTTGATAGAGATGCTCTGTGGAAGGTATTAAGAATATATGGTGTGGGAGGAAAGTTGTTAGAAGCAGTGAAAAGTTTTTATCGAGGATGTAAGGCATGTGTACGTGTAGGAAGAGAGGAAAGTGATTGGTTCTCAGTGAATGTAGGTTTACGGCAGGGGTGTGTGATGTCTCCATGGTTGTTTAATTTGTTTATGGATGTGGTTGTTAGGGAGGTAAATGCAAGAGTTTTGGAAAGAGGGGCAAGTATGAAGTCTGTTGGGGATGAGAGAGCTTGGGAAGTGAGTCAGTTGTTGTTCGCTGATGATACAGCGCTGGTGGCTGATTCATGTGAGAAACTGCAGAAGCTGGTGACTGAGTTTGGAAAAGTGTGTGGAAGAAGAAAGTTAAGAGTAAATGTGAATAAGAGCAAGGTTATTAGGTACAGTAGGGTTGAGGGTCAAGTCAATTGGGAGGTGAGTTTGAATGGAGAAAAACTGGAGGAAGTGAAGTGTTTTAGATATCTGGGAGTGGATCTGGCAGCGGATGGAACCATGGAAGCGGAAGTGGATCATAGGGTGGGGGAGGGGGCGAAAAATCCTGGGGGCCTTGAAGAATGTGTGGAGGTCGAGAACATTTTCTCGGAAAGCAAAAATGGGTATGTTTGAAGGAATAGTGGTTCCAACAATGTTGTATGGTTGCGAGGCGTGGGCTATGGATAGAGTTGCGCGCAGGAGGATGGATGTGCTGGAAATGAGATGTTTGAAGACAATGTGTGGTGTGAGGTGGTTTGATCGAGTGAGTAACGTAAGGGTAAGAGAGATGTGTGGAAATAAAAAGAGCGTGGTTGAGAGAGCAGAAGAGGGTGTTTTGAAGTGGTTTGGGCACATGGAGAGGATGAGTGAGGAAAGATTGACCAAGAGGATATATGTGTCGGAGGTGGAGGGAACGAGGAGAAGAGGGAGACCAAATTGGAGGTGGAAAGATGGAGTGAAAAAGATTTTGTGTGATCGGGGCCTGAACATGCAGGAGGGTGAAAGGAGGGCAAGGAATAGAGTGAATTGGAGCGATGTGGTATACCGGGGTTGACGTGCTGTCAGTGGATTGAAGCAGGGCATGTGAAGCGTCTGGGGTTAACCATGGAAAGCTGTGTAGGTATGTATATTTGCGTGTGTGGACGTATGTATATACATGTGTATGGGGGGGGGGGGGGGTTGGGCCATTTCTTTCGTCTGTTTCCTTGCGCTACCTCGCAAACGCGGGAGACAGCGACAAAGTATAATAAAAAAAAAAAAAATCATTTATTTTGCTTTGTCGCTGTCTCCCGCGTTTGCGAGGTAGCGCAAGGAAAGAGACGAAAGAAATGGTCGAACCCACCCCCATACACATGTATATACATACATGTATATACATATATGTCCACCCACGCAAATATACATACCTATACATCTCAATGTACACATACATATACACACACAGACACATACATATATACCCATGCACACAATTCACACTGTCTGCCTTTATTCATTCCCATCGCCACCTCACCACACATGGAATACCATCCCCCTCCCCCCTCATGTGTGCGAGGTAGCGCTAGGAAAAGACAACAAAGGCCCCATTCGTTCACACTCAGTCTCCAGCTGTCATGCAATAATGCCCGAAACCACAGCTCCCTTTCCACATCCAGGCCCCACACAACTTTCCATGGTTTACCCCAGACGCTTCACATGCCCTGATTCAATCCACTGACAGGCACGTCAACCCCGGTATACGACATCGATCCAATTCACTCTATTCCTTGCCCGCCTTTCATAATCCTGCATGTTCAGGCCCCGATCACTCAAAATCTTTTTCACTCCATCTTTCCACCTCCAATTTGGTCTCCCACTTCTCCTCGTTCCCTCCACCTCGGACACATATATCCTCTTGGTCAATCTTTCTTCACTCATTCTCTCCATGTGCCCAAACCATTTCAAAACACCCTCGTCTGCTCTCTCAACCACGCTCTTTTTATTTCCACACATCTCTCTTACCCTTACATTACTTACTCGATCAAACCACCTTACACCACACATTGTCCTCAAACATCTCATTTCCAGCACATCCACCCTCCTGCGCACAACTCTATCCATAGCCCACGCCTCGCAACCATACAACATTGTTGGAACCACTATTCCTTCAAACATACCCATTTTTGCTTTCCGAGATAATATCTAAAACACTTTACTTCCTCCAGTTTTTCTCCATTCAAACTTACCTCCCAATTGACTTGACCCTCAACCCTACTGTACCTAATAACCTTGCTCTTATTCACATTTACTCTTAACTTTCTTCTTTCACACACTTTACCAAACTCAGTCACCAGCTTCTGCAGTTTCTCACATGAATCAGCCACCAGCGCTGTATCATCAGCGCACATATATATATATATATATATATATATATATATATATATATATATATATATATATATATATATATATATATATATATATATATATATATATATATATATATATATATATATATATATATATATATATATATATATATATATATGTGTGTGTGTGGAAGAAGAAAGTTGAGAGTAAATGTGAATAAGAGCAAGGTTATTAGGTACAGTAGGGTTGAGGGTCAAGTCAATTGGGAGGTGAGTTTGAATGGAGAAAAACTGGAGGAAGTGAAGTGTTTTAGATATCTGGGAGTGGATCTGGCAGCGGATGGAACCATGGAAGCGGAAGTGGATCATAGGGTGGGGGAGGGGGCGAAAATTCTGGGGGCCTTGAAGAATGTGTGGAAGTCGAGAACATTGTCTCGGAAAGCAAAAATGGGTATGTTTGAAGGAATAGTGGTTCCAACAATGTTGTATGGTTGCGAGGCGTGGGCTATGGATAGAGTTGTGCGCAGGAGGATGGATGTTCTGGAAATGAGATGCTTGAGGACAGTGTGTGGTGTGAGGTGGTTTGATCGAGTGAGTAACGTAAGGGTGAGAGAGATGTGTGGAAATAAAAAGAGCGTGGTTGAGAGAGCAGAAGAGGGTGTTTTGAAGTGGTTTGGGCACATGGAGAGGATGAGTGAGGAAAGATTGTCCAAGAGGATATATGTGTCGGAGGTGGAGGGAGCAAGGAGAAGAGGGAGACCAAATTGGAGGTGGAAAGATGGAGTGAAAAAGATTTTGTGTGATCGGGGCCTGAACATGCAGGAGGGTGAAAGGAGGGCAAGGAATCGAGTGAATTGGAGCGATGTGGTATACAGGGGTTGACGTGCTGTCAGTGGATTGAATCAAGGCATGTGAAGCGTCTGTGGTAAACCATGGAAAGCTGTGTAGGTATGTATATTTGCGTGTGCGGACGTATGTATATACATGTGTATGGGGGGGGGGGGGTTGGGCCATTTCTTTCGTCTGTTTCCTTGCGCTACCTCGCAAACGCGGGAGACAGCGAGAAAGTATAAAAAAAAAAAAAAAAAAATATATATATATATATATATATATATATATATATATATATATATATATATATATATATATATATATATATATATATTGGTGCATATGCACCTGATAATGATAAGAAAGATCATGAAAGGCAAGTGTTTTAGGAGCAGCTGAGTGAGTGTGTTAGTAGTTTTGATGCACGAGAGTGGGATATACTGATGCGTGATTTGAATGTGACAGTTGAGGGAATGATTGGTGTACATGGGATATTCCAATTCACTCTATTCCTTGCACGCCTTTCACCCTCCTGTATGTTCAGGCCCCGATCGCTCAAAATCTTTTCGCTCCATCCTTCCCCCTCCAATTTGGTTTCCCACTTCTTCTTCCCTCCACCTCTAACACATATATCCTCTTTGTCAATCTTACCTCACTCATTCTCTCCATGTGACCAAACCATTTCAACACACCCTCTTCTGCTCTCTCAACCACAATCTTTTTATTACCACACATCTCTCTTACTCTTTCATTAGTTACTTGATCAAATCATCTCACGCCACATATTGTCCTCAAACATTTCATTTGGATACATCCATCCTCCACCGCACAATCCTATCTATAGCTCATGTCTCACAACCATATAACATTGTTGGAACGACTATTCCTTCAGACATACCCATTTTTGCTCTCCGAGATAACGTTCTCTCCTACCACACATTCTTCAACGATCCCAGAACCTTCGCCCCCTCCCCCACCCTGTGACTCACTTCCGCTTCCATTGTTCCCTCCGTTGCTAAGTCCACTCCCAAACATCTAAAACACTTCATTTCCTAAAGTTATTCTCCATTCAAACTTACCTCCCATTTAACTTGTCCCTCAACCCTACTGAACCTAATAACCTTGCTTATTCATATTTACTCTCAACTTTCTTCTTTCACACACTTTACCAAACTCAGTCAACAACTTCTGCAGTTTCTCACCCGAATCAGCCACTTTAGGTAAATCATCGGGGAACAATAACTGGCTCACTTTCCAAGCCCTTTCATCCACAACAGACTGCATACTTGCCCCTCTCTTCAAAACTCTTGCATTCACCTCCCTAACCACCCCATCCATAAACAAATGAAACAACCATGGAGGCATCATGCACCCTGCTGCAAACCGACATTCACTGAGAACCAATCACTTTCCTCTCTTCCTGCTCGTACACATGCCTTACATCCTTGGTAAAAACTTTTCACTGCTTCCAGGAATTTACCTGCCACACCATATACTCTTAAGACCCCCAAAAGGCATCTCTATCAACCTTGTCATAGGTCTTTTCTAGATACATGAATGTTACATATAAATCAATCTGCTTTTCTAAGTATTTCTTACATATGTTCTTCAAAGCAAACACTTGATCCACAAATCCTCTACCACTTCTGAAACCACACTGCTCTTCCCCAATCTGATGTTCTGTAAATACCTCTACCCTCTCAATCAATCCCCTCCCATATAATTTCTCAGAAATACTCAACAAACTATTACCTCTGTAATTTGAACACTCACCTCTATCCCCTGTGCCTTTGTACAATGGCATGATACATACATTTTGCCAATCCTCAGGTACTTCCCCATAAGCCATACATACATTGAATATCCTTACCAATCAATCAACAACACAGTCGCCCCCTTTTTTAGTAAATTGCACTGCAATGCCATCCAAACCCACCGCCTTGCTGGCTTTCATGTTCTTCAGAGCTTTCACTACCTCTTCTCTGTTCACCAAACCATTCTCTCTGGCCCTCTCACTTAGCACTCCATCCCGACCAAAACACCCTATAACTGCCACTATCATCAAACACATCCAGCAAATCTTCAAAATTCTCACTCCATCTCCTTCTCATTTCATCACTACTTGTCATAACCTTTCCACTTGCCCCCTTCACCGATGTTCCCATTTGTTCTCTTGTCTTACGCATTTTATCTACCTCCTTCCAAAATATCTTTTTAATCTCTCTATAATTCAATTCTCATTTGCCCTCTTTTTCTCCTCTTGCACCTTTCTCTTGACCTCCTGCAGCTTTCTTTTGTACATCTCTCAGTTATTTGCACTACTTCCCTGCAAAAGTCGTCCAAACGCCTCTCTCCTCTCTTTCAGTGACAATCTTACTTCTTCATCCCACCACTTACTATCCTTTCTAATGTGCCCACCTCCCACCTTTCTCAAGCCACAGGCATCTTTTCTAAATACATCCCATTCTTCCCCCACTCCCCCTAACTCATTTGCTCTCACCTTTTGCCATTCTACACTCAATCTCTCCTGGTACTTCCTCACACAAGTCTCCTTTCCAAGCTCACTTACTCTCACCACTCTCTTCCCCCTTATATCCTCTCTTCTTTTCTGAAAACCTAAACAAATCTTCACCTCCGTCTCCACAAGAGAGGGATCAAACACTCCTCCAGCTGCCTCTTCCACCACATTAACATCCAAAAGTCTCTCTTTTACACGCCTATTAATGGACACGTAATCCAGTAACGCCCTCTGGCCATTTCTGCTACTCACCTACGTATACTTATGTATATATCTCTTTCCCAATCACTAGTCCTTTTCAGTACACAAACCGGCAAGCTCTTCACCATTTCCAGTTACAACACTGAACCTCCCATGTATACCAATTATACTTTCAACGGCCACCTTTCTCACCTTTGCATTCAAATCACCCATCACTGTAACTTGGTCTCGTGCATCAAAGTTGCTAATACACTCACTCAGCTGCTCCCAAAACACGTGCTTCTCATGATCTTTCTTCTCATGACCAGGTGCATATGAACCAATAATCACCCATCTCTCTCCATCCACTTTCAGTTTTACCCATATCAATCTAGAGTTTACTCTTACACTTTAACACATACTCCCACAACTCCTGCTTCAATGGAGTGCTACTCCTTTTACTCTTGTCCTCTCACTAACCCCTGACTTTACTCTCAAGACATTCCCAGACCACTTTTCTCCTTTACCCTAAAGCTTCATTTCACTCAGAGCCAAAACATCAAGGTTCCTTTCTTGAAACATACTACCTATCTCTCCTTTTTTCTTATCTTGGTTCCATCCACACACATTTAGACACCCCAATCTGAGCCTTCGAGGAGGATGAGCACTCCTGTCATGACTCCTTCTGTTTCCCCTTTTAGAAATTTAGATACAAGGAAGAGGGGGTCCCCCCCACCCGCTTCCACCCCTTTTAGTCGCCTCCTGCAACTATTTATTTGTTTTTCTTACTTGATCGCCGTCTCCCGCGTCAGCGAGGTAGCGCAAGGAAACAGACAAAGAATGGCCCTTCCACTCATATAGACATATATATATATATATATATATATATATATATATATATATATATATATATATATATATATATATATATATATACATATATATATATTTCTTTTTTTTTTTTTTTTTGACTTTGTCGCTGTCTCCCGCGTTTGCGAGGTAGCGCAAGGAAACAGACGAAAGAAATGGCCCAACCCCCCCCCCCCATACACATGTACATACACACGTCCACACACGGAAATATACATACCTACACAGCTTTCCATGGTTTACCCCGGACGCTTCACATGCCTTGATTCAATCCACTGACAGCACGTCAACCCCTGTATACCACATCGCTCCAATTCACTCTATTCCTTGCCCTCCTTTCACCCTCCTGCATGCTCAGGCCCCGATCACACAAAATCCTTTTCACTCCATCTTTCCACCTCCAATTTGGTCTCCCTCTTCTCCTCGTTCCCTCCACCTCCGACACATATATCCTCTTGGTCAATCTTTCCTCACTCATTCTCTCCATGTGCCCAAACCATTTCAAAACACCCTCTTCTGCTCTCTCAACCACGCTCTTTTTATTTCCACACATCTCTCTTACCCTTACGTTACTTACTCGATCAAACCACCTCACACCACACATTGTCCTCAAACATCTCATTTCCAGCACATCCATCCTCCTGCGCACAACTCTATCCATAGCCCACGCCTCGCAACCATACAACATTGTTGGAACTACTATTCCTTCAAACATACCCATTTTTGCTTTCCGGGATAATGTTCTCGACTTCCACACATTTTTCAAGGCTCCCAAAATTTTCGCCCCCTCCCCCACCCTATGATCCACTTCCGCTTCCATGGTTCCATCCGCTGACAGATCCACTCCCAGATATCTAAAACACTTCACTTCCTCCAGTTTTTCACCATTCAAACTCACCTCCCAATTGACTTGACCCTCAACCCTACTGTACCTAATAACCTTGCTCTTATTCACATTTACTCTTATATATATATATCAAAATATACACATATACATACATATACATGCACATTCACAGATATATACATATATACACATGTACATATTCATACTTTCTTGTCATCATCCTTTCCTGGCGCTATCCAACCCCACAGGAAATAGCTTATGCTAGCCTAAGCCAGGTTCCTATTCTATAGATCAGAAGACGAACATCTGGGTTGACTGTGGACCGGCTACTGCGACAAGGATTCGTACTTTTGCAGACTCGACCCCAGCCATTCCGTGAATGCGTCTCGGTCAGCACTAATAATCACAAAACTATGGAGGTCCAATTATACTCGAACCAATCAATATGTAAATCTATCTTCTATCCCTCGTTGGAGGGGCTCTGGTATTCTTACACGCTTGATCGATAAGGTGTTAAGTTTACGTAAACCATAGCTCATCTCGGTAAACTGCCGTTCATTGGGTTTACTCATTGTTCAATGAGGTTTTCTTATGTTCAGTGGGTTTATCTTCAGAGGTTTACATACATTGAGGTTATCTTTTTCATGAGTAATATGAGTTTTTACGCGGCTGGGGTATGAGCATAGTGAGTCTATGTTTGTGAGTTTGTATTATGTATGCATGTCACCGAGAGATTGTGAGTATCATCAGCCCGTTTGCAGTGACGTTGTTAGTATTATGAGTCTCCGTGCCGTGTTGTTAGTATTATGAGTCCGCGTTCCGTCATGGTGAGAGTATTATGAGCCCACATGCCGTGAGGTTGTGAGTATTACCAGTCCGTGCTTACTGAGCTGTGAGCATCAAAAGTCTACGTGCCATGAAGTTGTGAGTAATTATGAGCCCATGAGTCGTGAGCTTGTGAGAAATATGAGTCCACGTGCCGTGGAGTTGTGATTATATGAGTATGCGTGCAGTAAAGTTGTGAGTGTTATGAGCCTTCATGCCGTGAAGTTGAGTTTTATGGGCCCTCGCACCATAAGGTTGTGAGCTTTATGAGTTCGCCTGCATTGAGGTTTTTTTGTTTGTTTGTATAAGATGTGAGCGTTTGAGTCCTCGTGCTGTCATATTGTGAGTATTATGAGCCTTCTTGCCGTGAGGTTGTGAGTATCATGAGTCTTGTGATATTCTGAGTACCATGAATTCGCATGCCGTGAAGTTGTGAGTACTATGAGTCCATGTACCATGAAGTTATAGATATCATAAGTCATTGTGTCATGAGGTTGCAAACATTATGAGCCTGTGCGCCGTGAGGTTGTGAGCATTTGAATCTGAGTGCCCTAAGATTTTGAGTGTGCGTACCGTGAGATTGTGAGTATTGTGAGACTGCTTGTCGTGAGGTAGAGAGTTTATGAGTCTTCATGCCTATAGTTTGTGTTTTGCGAGCCCGGCTGCCGTGATTTTCTGAGTATTATGAGTTCACCTACTGTGAGGTCTCGAGTATTGTGAATCCGTTCACCGTAATGTTGTGAGTATTATGAGTCCGTATTCTGTGAGGTTGTGAGTATTATGAATCCACGTACCCACGTGCCTCGAAATTATGAGTATTGTGAATCTGCGTGCCGTGAAGTTGTGAGTATTGTGAGTGTACGTGCCGCGAGGTTGTAAGCATTATGAATCAGAGCGCCGTGTGGTTGTGGGTATTATGAGTCCGTGTCCGGTGAGGTTATAGATTTTATGAACCCGCGCGCTGTGAGTTTGTGAGCACTTGTATCTATGTGCTGTAAGATTGTGAATATCATGACTTTGCTCCCATGAGTCTGTGGTTATTATGAGCGTGTCTACCATGAGGTTGTGAGATTAAGAGTCCATGTGCAGTAAACTTGTGAGTATTATGAGTCCGGCTACCGTGATTTTATAGGTATCATGAGTCCACGAACTGTGACGAAGTGAATATGGTGAGTTCGCGTTCCAGAAAGTTGTGAGCATTATGAGTCCACACAGAGTGAGGTTGTGATTATTATGAGTTCGAGCGCTGTAATGTTGTAAATATTACTAGTCAGCATGTCTTGAGATTGTGAGTATTGTGAGTCTACATGCAGTAAGGCTGTGTGTATTATGAACTCGTGAGCTGTGAGGGTGTGAGTATTATGAGTCCGAGTACCGTGAGGTTATAGATATTATCAAACCGCGTACTTTGAGGTTGTGAACATCTAATTCTGTGAGCCGAAATGTTGTGAGCACTATGAGTCTGTGTAGGAAGTTTGTGAGTATCATGAGTCTACATGCCGTGAGGTCGTGAGTTCTATGAGTCTACGTTCTGTAAGTTTGCGAGTTTTATGAGTCCAGCCGCCGTGATTTTGTGAGTATCATGGATCCATGTACCATACAATGAGTGTTTGCCCGCGTGCGTGAGCTTGTGACTATTATGAGTCCATGTGCAGTGAAGTTGTGAGTTATATGAGTACGCGTGTGGTGATGTTGTGACTATCATTAGTTCGCGTTCCGTGAGATTATGAGTAGTATGCTTTGAGGTTACCAGCATTATGAGTCTGTGTACCGTGTTACTGTGTGTATGAGGAGTCCTCTTACTGTGATGTTGTGAGTATTATGAGTACATGTGTCTTGATGATGTAAGTATCATTAATCTGCGCGCCCTGAGATTGTGAGCATTATGAGTCTACTTGCTACGGAGTTATGAGCATTATGAGTCTACTTGCTACGGAGTTATGAGCATTATGAATCCAAGTGGCATGAGGTTGTAAGTATTATGAGTCCACCCGCCTTGAAACTTTGAGCAATATGAGTTTGCATGCCTTGAGTTTGTGAGTACCATGATTCCTCGTGCCGTGAGGTTTTGAGTAGTATGAGTCCACATACCCTAAAGGTGTAAGTATTAGAGGTTCACATGTCCCATTGTTGTGAGTTTTATGAATCTGCTTACCCTGAGGTTGTGGGTGTTATATGTCCGCGTGCCGTGAGGTTGTGTGTATTATGAGTCCGCGTGCCGTGAGGTTGTGTGTATTATGAGTCCGCGTGCCGTGAGGTTGTGTGTATTATGAGTCCGCGTGCCGTGAGGTTGTGTGTATTATGAGTCCGCGTGCCGTGAGGTTGTGTATTATGAGTCCGCGTGCCGTGAGGTTGTGTGTATTATAAGTCCGCGTGCCGTGAGGTTGTGTGTATTATGAGTCCGCGTGCCGTGAGGTTGTGTATTATGAGTCCGCGTGCCGTGAGGTTGTGTGTATTATGAGTCCGCGTGCCGTGAGGTTGTGTGTATTATGAGTCCGCGTGCCGTGAGGTTGTTTGTATTATGAGTCCGCGTGCCGTGAGGTTGTGTGTATTATGAGTCCGCGTGCCGTGAGGTTGTGTGTATTATGAGTCCGCGTGCCGTGAGGTTGTTTGTATTATGAGTCCGCGTGCCGTGAGGTTGTGTGTATTATGAGTCCGCGTGCCGTGAGGTTGTGTGTATTATGAGTCCGCGTGCCGTGAGGTTGTGTGTATTATGAGTCCGCGTGCCGCGAGGTTGTATGTATTTTGAGTCCACATAGCTTTAGGTAGTCTGTGTTATGAGTCCGAGTGTCGCGAGGTTGTGTGTCTTGTTAGTCTGCGTGTCGTGAGGTTGTGTGTGTTGTGAGTCAGCGTGTCGTGAGGTTGTGTGTGTTGTGAGTCAGCGTGTCGTGAGGTTGTGTGTGTTGTGAGTCAGCGTGTCGTGAGGTTGTGTGTGTTGTGAGTCTGCGTGTCGTGAGGTTGTGTGTGTTGTGAGTCAGCGTGTCGTGAGGTTGTGTGTGTTGTGAGTCAGCGTGTCGTGAGGTGGGATTATTACGTTATATAAGCAAAACATTCATAACTCTCCCGCTGGCCTGAGCTGAATACACTTCCATGTTTAGATTCTCTCTCTCTCTCTCTCTCTCTCTCTCTCTCTCTCTCTCTCTCTCTCTCTCTCTCTCTCTCTCTCTCTCTCTCTCTCTCTCTCTCTCTCTCTGACTGGTTGCCCGTGTCTCCCTCATCTATCTCGTGAATCAGATCATTAGACATAACAGCCAGAACAACAAGCGAACAAGAACAACAAGAACCCTCCTCCGCCCACCCCTCTACCTCATGCCCCAACAAGAACAACAACAACAACAACAACAACAACAACAACAACAACAACATTACACACGAGAGCGAAGTCGGAATCAACCTTAATTGTGCAGTTGATGAGATCCTGTTCCCGGGCGTCTTGGGAGTTGCTCAAGCAGACAGACACTACTGCTCCAAGCATGGACGATGCAACGGCTTCTCTTGAAGGAAACATTTCTCGGCTAACTTCCTCCAGCCAGAGGATATTGACCAGAAATCTGGAGGGTGAGTAAACCAGGGGAGTACGCCCGACTTGACGTGGAAAAGAGGAGGGTTTAAAAAAAGAAAAAAAAGGTGAATTAACGTAGGGATTCAACATTAATCGACAGGCTTTGATAATCTCCCTCTCTTCATTTACTCCAGGCTGGATGTGTCTGATTATATTCAAAGTACTGGATGAAAAGATGTGAGCAATGGTTCTCCTCTCTAATGAGGTGAAGGACATTTTCATCTTTTTTACCAGGATTGTTGATATATGGAATGATATATCATTCAGTGTAGTTCAATACATCGCCATACATACGTTTGAGGCTTGAGAAATACTTCGCTTCAAATGACAACATTTGCCCATACTTAGTAACATGTAAATTTGACACGTACAACACATATAAATCGTCTACCTACTTCTCTCCCACGACTGCACAGGTTTCTGAAATCCTAATCTCCTCCACTATCACAAACAGCCTCGTGAGAAGCCTGTGCTCTCATGCTCTTTAAATTCTTTTGTATTCCTTTGAGAATACGTAACAACTTTAATTAAAAAGTTTTGTTCTCATGACTTTTCGACAAGCAATGAATGACAAAAATTTCCAAGAAAATGTTCATTTTTTTTTATAAGAATTAAGCAAACTACCGTCAAACATACTTTTTATTCAGTGGGATATCCTGGTTAATTAGTCTGCTAGCAGTCTGCCCGCAGGTCATTCAACTATTACATCTCTACCTCAAGATTCATCGATAACCTGGGAACCTAGTTTAGCTTGGGATATATATATATATATATATATATATATATATATATATATATATATATATATATATATATATATATATATATATATATATATATATATATATATATATATATATATATATATATATATATATATATATATATATATATATATACATTTATTTTATTTATTATACTTTGTCGCTGTCTCCCGCGTTTGCGAGGTAGCGCAAGGAAACAGACGAAAGAAATGGCCCAACCCACCCCCATACACATGTATATACATACGTCCACACACGCAAATATACATACCTACACAGCTTTCCATGGTTTACCCCAGACGCTTCACATGCCTTGATTCAATCCACTGACAGCACGTCAACCCCGGTATACCACATCGCTCCAATTCACTCTATTCCTTGCCCTCCTTTCACCCTCCTGCATGTTCAGGCCCCGATCAAACAAAATCTTTTTCACTCCATCTTTCCACCTCCAATTTGGTCTCCCTCTTCTCCTCGTTCCCTCCACCTCCGACACATATATCCTCTTGGTCAATCTTTCCTCACTCATTCTCTCCATGTGACCAAACCATTTCAAAACACCCTCTTCTGCTCTCTCAACCACGCTCTTTTTATTTCCACACATCTCTCTTACCCTTACGTTACTTACTCGATCAAACCACCTCACACCACATATTGTCCTCAAACATCTCATTTCCAGCACATCCATCCTCCTGCGCACAACTCTATCCATAGTCCACGCCTCGCAACCATACAACATTGTTGGAACCACTATTCCTTCAAACATACCCATTTTTGCTTTCCGAGATAATGTTCTCGACTTCCACACATTCTTCAAGGCTCCCAGAATTTTCGCCCCCTCCCCCACCCTATGATCCACTTCCGCTTCCATGTTTCCATCCGCTGCCAGATCCACTCCCAGATATCTAAAACACTTCACTTCCTCCAGTTTTTCTCCATTCAAACTCACCTCCCAATTGACTTGACCCACAACCCTACTGTACCTAATAACCTTGCTCTTATTCACATATATATATACATATATATATATATATATATATATATATATATATATATATATATATATATATATATATATATATATATATATATATATATATATATATATATATATATGTAAAGATATATATATATATATATATATATATATATATATATATATATATATATATATATATATATATATATATATATATATATATATATATATATATATATATATATATATATATATATATATAAACATATATATATATATATATATATATATATATATATATATATATATATATATATATATATATATATATATATATATATATATATATGTTTATATATATATATATATATATATATATATATATATATATATATATATATATATATATATATATAATCTTTCTTTCATACTATTCGCCATTTCCCGCATTAGCGAGGTAGCGTTAAGAACAGAGGACTGGGCCTTTGAGGGAATATCCTCACCTGGCCCCCTTCTCTGTTCCTTCCCTTGGAAAATCAAAAAAAAAAACGAGAGGGGAGGATTTCCAGCCTCTCGCTCCCTTCCCTTTTAGTCGCCTTCTACGACACGCTGGAATACGTGGGAAGTATTCTTTCTCCCCTATCCCCAGGGATAATATATATACATATATATATATATATATATATATATATATATATATATATATATATATATATATATATATATATATATATATATGTAGGTTTGCGGCAGGGGTGTGTGATGTCTCCATGGTTGTTTAATTTGTTTATGGATGGGGATGTTAGGGAGGTGAATGCAAGAGTTTTGGAAAGAGGGGCAAGTATGAAGTCTGTTGGGGATGAGAGAGCTTGGGAAGGGAGTCAGTTGTTGTTCGCTGATGATACAGCGCTGGTGGCTGATTCATGTGAGAAACTGCAGAAGCTGGTGACTGAGTTTGGTAAAGTGTGTGGAAGAAGAAAGTTAAGAGTAAATGTGAATAAGAGCAAGGTTATTAGGTACAGTAGGGTTGAGGGTCAAGTCAATTGGGAGGTGAGTTTGAATGGAGAAAAACTGGAGGAAGTGAAGTGTTTTAGATATCTGGGAGTGGATCTGGCAGCGGATGGAACCATGGAAGCGGAAGTGGATCATAGGGTGGGGGAGGGGGCGAAAATTCTGGGAGCCTTGAAGAATGTGTGGAAGTCGAGAACATTATCTCGGAAAGCAAAAATGGGTATGTTTGAAGGAATAGTGGTTCCAACAATGTTGTATGGTTGCGAGGCGTGGGCTATGGATAGAGTTGTGCGCAGGAGGATGGATGTGCTGGAAATGAGATGTTTGAGGACAATGTGTGGTGTGAGGTGGTTTGATCGAGTGAGTAACGTAAGGGTAAGAGAGATGTGTGGAAATAAAAAGAGCGTGGTTGAGAGAGCAGAAGAGGGTGTTTTGAAGTGGTTTGGGCACATGGAGAGAATGAGTGAGGAAAGATTGACCAAGAGGATATATGTGTCGGAGGTGGAGGGAACGAGGAGAAGAGGGAGACCAAATTAGAGGTGGAAAGATGGAGTGAAAAAGATTTTGTTTGATCGGGGCCTGAACATGCAGGAGGGTGTAAGGAGGGCAAGGAATAGAGTGAATTGGAGCGATGTGGTATACCGGGGTTGACGTGCTGTCAGTGGATTGAATCAAGGCATGTGAAGCGTCTGGGGTAAACCATGGAAAGCTGTGTAGGTATGTATATTTGCGTGTGTGGACGTATGTATATACATGTGTATGGGGGTGGGTTGGGCCATTTCTTTCGTCTGTTTCCTTGTGCTACCTCGCAAACGCGGGAGACAGCGACAAAGTATAATAGAAATATAAATATATATATATATATATATATATATATATATATATATATATATATATATATATATATATATATATATATATATATATATATATATATTGGAAAGGATCACAATTCAGAGCGTGATCATGTATATACCTATGAGTCCAAGGGGAAATGAAGCAATAAGTTCCCATGTACAGTTTCGTGTAATAATCACATCATCAGGGGAGATCCAAGAAAGAAATATGTCAGTTGATATACAACGAAGAGACGTAGCTTAGACGCCATTTTATCGTGTTTCATTTACCTTTGGACTCAAAAGGAAGATATATATATATGTATATATATATATATATATATATATATATATATATATATATATATATATATATATATATATATATATATATATATATATATATATATACCGTCCGGCAGGCCGGTGTCTATGATCCTGCTTTCAAGTACGTCGGTGGTATATCAGTCCATCTGTCTATAATCCTCTTGAAAAAAAGAAAAAAAAGAATTTACCTCACCTCATTCGAAGTAAAACGAATGTCCACATCTTTTCATCCGTTATTTTCAGTGAAATCAGATAAATCCAACCTTAATTTTGAATCCCTACATCAAATCACTTTTTAACCTCTTTTCTGCGCAAAATCATCTTGATAAGTTCAAGACGTATAGTCGGCTGTATAAGCCCGGTTTATTTGCCATCCATTTTAATGGTCAATATCTTCTGGAAGAGAAAACTTAGCAGAGAAATGTTTCTTTCAAGAGCACCCGTTGAATCGTCCATGCCTGAAGCAGTCGTGTTTGTCTCTGCCTGAGCAACTCCCTAGACGCACAGGAACATGATCTCATCCCACGATAGCAAGGATGAGCCAGGAACAAACGAAGAAATACCATCATTTGCTCACATCCATTTTCTAGCTATCAGGTGTAATGCACTGAAGTCATAGCATCCTATTCATAACGAGTCCACACAGACCTTACCATGTTATCCCCCGGCCACTTCAAGTACCCTGCTTCGGTCTATTGACAACAAGTCGGCCCCTCTGTTCCACCAATTCACTCTATCCCGTGAGCACCTTACACCCTTCAGCATGTTTCGGTCCTGAGTTCTCAAAACGTTTTACCTTTCATCCTTCAATATCCAATTTGATGTCCCTTTTACACTGTCCCTTCCACATGTGACCCATATATTTTCATTGTCAACCTCAGTTCACTCATTCCCTTCATATGTGAATTATTTCAGCACAAACTGCGACACCACCATACTTTTCTCGTTACTAAACCTGTCTCTTACCCCATTATTCCTTACTCGATGAACCTTCCTTACGCCACATATTGTCCTCCCACATTTAGTGTTCAACACACTTAACATCTTATCATCTTCAGCACATGCTTTGCATCCCTGGAACACCGTTGTGATTAGACACCGTCAAGCATTATCATCTTTGCCCTCCCATATAGTGACCTCTTTCTACAGATTCTTCAGTGCTCCAAGGACCTCTCTCTTTTCTCACCCACCCTATAGCTCACTTCATCTCCGACAGTTACATTCAATGCAATGTCCCCTACCAGGTATCTATAACGCTTCACCTCCCCAAGTTCTCTCCAGTGAAACTCATACTCCAACCAACATGTTTTACTCCAGGGCTAAATGTATCAACTTTGGTTTATTCTCGTCTTTCTCCCTTCCCACACTCTCATAAACTTACAGACCAAAATTTACAGCTTCTCGCTCGAATCGGCCACCAACACTGTGTCATCATCAAACAAGTGTCTTACCTTTCAAGCTCCTATACCTTTAGCCAGAATGTATATCTATCTCTCTCCACAAAACGCGCGCACTCACTTCTTTCACTGCGCTTCCTGTAAACAGATTGAACAGCCACTGTGACATCACATATCCCTTCCGCAGATTCACCTTGACCTGGAACCATTCACTTTTCTTTCTATCTATTCGCATACACCCTTTACTCTGTCGATGAAAACTTCTCACTTTATCTAATTCCTTTTCTTTCCATGCAATATTTTCATAACACCTTTCACAGAGCATCTCTATAAGTCCTATAATATACTTTCTCTTGATTCGTATATGCCACATAATAGTCATTCCATTCTCTAATTATTTTCTCTTGCTTGAAACAAACTCCTGATCCACACATCTTATACCACTCCGAAACCATGGTGTTCCTTCCCAGTCTGAGGCTCTGTGCATGCTACTATCCTCTCAATCCCGATTCTCCCATACAACTCACCAGAGACACTCAAGAATCTTATACCTCTGTCATTAGAACATTTACCTTTATCTCCCTTGTCTCTATACAGTGACAGTCTACATGCACTCCACCTCGCAGTTACCCAAACATGCAATGGAAATCCTAACTAACCAATCAACAACACAGTCACCCTCGGTCTCTTAATACTAACCAATCAACAACACAGTCACCCTCGCTCTCTTAATACTAACCAATCAACAACACAGTCACCCTCGCTCTCTTAATAAATCAAACTGGAGTGCCATTATCTCCAGACGCTTCGTCACGTTTCATCTGACGCATGGATTTCCCACCTCTTGCCATGAACATCAGCTTCCATACCTCCTCGACCTTATCACCACACATCTGCCACCCTGTTTTCAAACACATTCAATCACCCTTCAAAATATTCGCCGCATCTGCTCTTCACGTCATCTCTACCTGTCACCACTTGTCCCCTTCACCGATGTTTCACCTGGGGAAATTATACATACATACATACATACATACATACACATACATACATACATACATGCACGCGCATGTGTAAATGTGTAAATGAAATGTGAGTAAAATATGTAGTGTGAGGTTGTTTGATTTAGTAATGAAATGGCAAGAGAGAGGTGTTCAAATATAAGAATTTGATTGAAAGTGCTGAAATGGTCTGAACTTAAGGAGAGAATGAGTGAGAAGATGATGACATAGAGTAATATGGGTCAGAAGTGGAGGGAACAAGGAGAAGGGGAGACCAAACTGGAGATGGAAGGATGGAGTGAAAAATATGCTAAGTGGTCGCGGTGAAAGGTTTACACGGTATAATGTGAATCGGAACAATGCGGTATACAGGGGGCGACCTGCTGTCAATGGACTGAATCAGAGCATATATATATATATATATATATATATATATATATATATATATATATATATATATATATATATATATATATAGGTACAGTAGGGTTGAGGGTCAAGTCAACTGGGAGGTAAGTTTGAATGGAGAAAAACTGGAGGAAGTAAAGTGTTTTAGATATCTGGGAGTGGATCTGGCAGCGGATGGAACCATGGAAGCGGAAGTGGATCATAGGGTGGGGGAGGGGGCGAAAATTTTGGGAGCCTTGAAGAATGTGTGGAAGTCGAGAACATTATCTCGGAAAGCAAAAATGGGTATGTTTGAAGGAATAGTGGTTCCAACAATGTTGTATGGTTGCGAGGCGTGGGCTATGGATAGTGTTGTGCGCAGGAGGATGGATGTGCTGGAAATGAGATGTTTGAGGACAATGTGTGGTGTGAGGTGGTTTGATCGAGTAAGTAACGTAAGGGTAAGAGAGATGTGTGGAAATAAAAAGAGCGTGGTTGAGAGAGCAGAAGAGGGTGTTTTGAAATGGTTTGGGCACATGGAGAGAATGAGTGAGGAAAGATTGACCAAGAGGATATAAGTGTCGGAGGTGGAGGGAACGAGGAGAAGTGGGAGACCAAATTGGAGGTGGAAAGATGGAGTGTAAAAGATTTTGTGTGATCGGGGTCTGAACATGCAGGAGGGTGAAAGGAGGGCAAGGAATAGAGTGAATTGGATCGATGTGGTATACCGGGGTTGACGTGCTGTCAGTGGGTTGAATCAGGGCATGTGAAGCGTCTGGGGTAAACCATGGAAAGCTGTGTAGGTATGTATATTTGCGTGTGTGGACGCATGTATATACATGTGTATGGGGGTGGGTTGGGCCATTTCTTTAGTCTGTTTCCTTGCGCTACCTCGCAAACGCGGGAAACAGCGACAAAGCAAGAAAAAAAAGAAATATATATATATATATATATATATATATATATATATATATATATATATATATACATATGTAGATATATATATATATATATATATATATATATATATATATATATATATATATATATATATATATAATATATATATATATATATATATATATATATATATATATATATATATATATATATATATATATATATATATATATATATATATATATATATATATATATATATATATATATATATATATGGTTTAAAAAGCGAGATATACATAAGTATACTTATGTAAGTAGGAGAGATGGCCAGAGAGCGTTATTGGATTTCGTGTTAATTGACAGGCGCGCGAAAGAGAGACTTTTGGATGTTAATGTGCTGAGAGGTGCAACTGGAGGGATGTCTGATCATTATCTTGTGGAGGCTAAGGTGAAGATTTGTATGGGTTTTCAGAAAAGAAGAGTGAATGTTGGGGTGAAGAGGGTGGTGAGAGTAAGTGAGCTTGGGAAGGAGACTTGTGTGAGGAAGTACCAGGAGAGACTGAGTACAGAATGCAAAAAGGTGAGAACAATGGAAGTAAGGGGAGTGGGGGAGGAATGGGATGTATTTAGGGAATCAGTGATGGATTGCGCAAAGGATGCTTGTGGCACGAGAAGAGTGGGAGGTGTGTTGATTAGAAAGGGTAGTGAGTGGTGGGATGAAGAAGTAAGAGTATTAGTGAAAGAGAAGAGAGAGGCATTTGGACGATTTTTGCAGGGAAAAAATGCAATTGAGTGGGAGATGTATAAAAGAAAGAGACAGGAGGTCAAGAGAAAGGTGCAAGAGGTGAAAAAAAAGGGCAAATGAGAGTTGGGTGAGAGACTATCATTAAATTTTAGGGAGAATAAAAAGATGTTCTGGAAGGAGGTAAATAAAGTGCGTAAGACAAGGGAGCAAATGGGAACTTCAGTGAAGGGCGCAAATGGGGAGGTGATAACAAGTAGTGGTGATGTGAGAAGGAGATGGAGTGAGTATTTTGAAGGTTTGTTGAATGTGTTTGATGATAGAGTGGCAGATATAGGGTGTTTTGGTCGAGGTGGTGTGCAAAGTGAGAGGGTTAGGGAAAATGATTTGGTAAACAGAGAGGAGGTAGTAAAAGCTTTGCGGAAGATGAAAGCCGGCAAGGCAGCAGGTTTGGATGGTATTGCAGTGGAATTTATTAAAAAAGGGGGGTGACTGTATTGTTGACTGGTTGGTAAGGTTATTTAATGTATGTATGACTCATGGTGAGGTGCCTCAGGATTGGCGGAATGCGTGCATAGTGCCATTGTACAAAGGCAAAGGGGATAAGAGTGAGTGCTCAAATTACAGAGGTATAAGTTTGTTGAGTATTTCTGGTAAATTATATGGGAGGGTATTGATTGAGAGGGTGAAGGCATGTACAGAGCATCAGATTGGGGAAGAGCAGTGTGGTTTCAGAAGTGGTAGAGGATGTGTGGATCAGGTGTTTGCTTTGAAGAATGTATGTGAGAAATACTTAGAAAAGCAAATGGATTTGTATGTAGCATTTATGGATCTGGAGAAGGCATATGATAGAGTTGATAGAGATGCTCTGTGGAAGGTATTAAGAATATATGGTGTGGGAGGCAAGTTGTTAGAAGCAGTGAAAAGTTTTTATCGAGGATGTAAGGCATGTGTACGTGTAGGAAGAGAGGAAAGTGATTGGTTCTCAGTGAATGTAGGTTTGCGGCAGGGGTGTGTGATGTCTCCATGGTTGTTTAATTTGTTTATGGATGGGGTTGTTAGGGAGGTGAATGCAAGAGTTTTGGAAAGAGGGGCAAGTATAAAGTCTGTTGTGGATGAGAGAGCTTGGGAAGTGAGTCAGTTGTTGTTCGCTGATGATACAGCGCTGGTGGCTGATTCATGTGAGAAACTGCAGAAGCTGGTGACTGAGTTTGGTAAAGTGTGTGAAAGAAGAAAGTTAAGAGTAAATGTGAATAAGAGCAAGGTATTAGGTACAGTAGGGTTGAGGGTCAAGTCAATTGGGAGGTGAGTTTGAATGGAGAAAAACTGGAGGAAGTGAAGTGTTTTAGATATCTGGGAGTGGATCTGGCAGCGGATGGAACCAGGGAAGCGGAAGTGGATCATAGGGTGGGGGAGGGCGCGAAAATTCTGGGAGCCTTGAAGAATGTGTAGAAGTCGAGAACATTATCTCGGAAAGCAAAAATGGGTATGTTTGAAGGAATAGTGGTTCCAACAATGTTGTATGGTTGCGAGGCGTGGGCTATGGATAGAGTTGTGCGCAGGAGGATGGATGTGCTGGAAATGAGATGTTTGAGGACAATGTGTGGTGTGAGGTGGTTTGATCGAGTAAGTAACGTAAGAGTAAGAGAGATGTGTGGAAATAAAAAGAGCGTGGTTGAGAGAGCAGAAAAGGGTGTTTTGAAATGGTTTGGGCACATGGAGAGAATGAGTGAGGAAAGATTGACCAAGAGGATATATGTGTCGGAGGTGGAGGGAACGAGGAGAAGAGGGAGACCAAATTGGAGGTGGAAAGATGGAGTGAAAAAGATTTTGTGTGATCGGGGCCTGAACATGCAGGAGGGTGAAAGGAGGGCAAGGAATAGAGTGAATTGGAGCGATGTGGTATACCGGGGTTGACGTGCTGTCAGTGGATTGAATCAAGGCATGTGAAGCGTCTGGGGTAAACCATGGAAAGCTGTGTAGGTATGTATATTTGCGTGTGTGGACGTATGTATATACATGTGTATGGGGGTGGGTTGGGCCATTTCTTTCGTCTGTTTCCTTGCGCTACCTCGCAAACGCGGGAGACAGCGACAAAGCAAAAAAAAAAAAAAGAAAAAAATATATATATATATATATATATATATATATATATATATATATATATATATATATATATATATATATATATATATATATATATATATATATACATATATATATATATATATATATATATATATATATATATATATATATATATATATATATATATATATATATATATCCACGCCTCGCAACCATATTGCATTGTAGGAACCACTATTCCTACAAACATACCCAAAAAAAAAAAATATAAATATATGTATATATATATATATATATATATACATATATATATATATATATATATATATATATATATATATATATATATATATATATATATATATATATATCCACGCCTCGCAACCATATAGCACTGTAGGAACCACTATTCCTACAAACATAACCTTTTTTGCTTTCCGAAATAATGATCTCGACTTCCACACATTCTTCAACGCTCCCACAGCTTTCGCCCCCTCCCCCACCCTTTGATTCACTTCCGCTTCCATGGTTCCATCCGCTGCCAGATCCACTCCCAGATATCTAAAACACTTCACTTCCTCCAGTTTTTCTCCATTCAAACTTACCTCCAAATTGACCAGTCCCTCAACCCTACTGTACCTAATAACCTTACTCTTATTCACAATTACTCTCAGCTTTCTACTTTTACACACTTTACCAAACTCAATCACCAGCTTCTGCAGTTTCTCACCCGAATCAGCCACCAGCGCTGTATCATCAGCGAAAAAAACAACTGACTCACTTCCCAAGCTCTCTCATCCACAACAGACTTCATACTTGACCCTCTTTCCAAAACTCTTGCATTCACCTCCCTCACAACCACATCCATAAACAAATTAATCAACCATGGAGACATCACACACCCCTGCCGCAAACCTACATTCACTGAGAACCAATCACTTTCCTCTCTTCCTACACGTACACATTCCTTACATCCTCGATAAATACTTTTCACTGCATCTAACAAATTGCCTCCCACACCATATATTCTTAATACCTTCCACAAAGCATCTCTATCAAATCTATCAAGGAGACTTGTGTGAGGAAGTACCAGGAGAGATTCAATACGAAATGGAAAAACGTGCAAACAAAGGACGTAAGGGGAGTGGGGGAGGAACGGGATGTATTTAGGGAAGCAGTGATTGCTTGCGCAAAAGATGCTTGTGGCATGAGAAGCGTGGGAGGTGGGCAGATTAGAAAGGGTAGTGAGTGGTGGTATGAAGAAGTAAGATTATTAGTGAAAGAGAAGAGAGAGGCATTTCGACGATTTTTGCGGGGGAAATAATGCAAATGAGTGGAAGATATATAAAAGAAGAGGAAGTCAAGAGAAAAGTGCAATTGGTGAAAAAGAGGGCAAATGAGAGTTGGGGTGAGAGACTATCATTAGATTTTAGGGAGAATAAAAAGATGTTTTGGAAGGAGGTAAATAAAGTGCGCAAGACGAGAGAACAAATGGGAACTTCAGTGAAGGGGGCTAATGGGGAGGTGATAACAAGTAGTAGTGATGTGAGAAGGAGGTGGAGTGAGTATTTTGAAGGTTTGTTGAATGTGTTTGATGATAGAGTTGCAGATATAGGGTGTTTTGGTCGAGGTGGTGTGCAAAGTGAGATGGGTTGGGGAAAGTGATTTGATAAACAGAGAAGAGGTAGTAAAAGCTTTGCGGAAGATGAAAGCCGGCAAGGTAGCGGGTTTGGATGGTATTGCACTGTAATTCATTAAAAAAGGGGGTGACTGTATTGTTGACTGGTTGGTAAGGTTATTTAATGTATGTATGATTCATGGTGAGGTGCCTGAGGATTGCCGGAATGCTTGCATAGTGCCATAGTACAAAGGTAAAAGGGATAAAATTGAGTGCTCAAATTACAGAGGTATAAGTTTGTTGAGTATTCCTGGTAAATTATATGGGAGGGTATTGATTGAGAGGGTGAAGCCACGTACAGAGCATCAGATTGGGGAAGAGCAGTGTGGTTTCAGAAGTGGTAGAGGATGTGTGGATCAGGTGTTTGCTTTGAAGAATGTATGTGAGAAATACTTAGAAAAGCAAATGGATTTGTATGTAGCATCTATGGATATATATATATATATATATATATATATATATATATATATATATATATATATATATATATATATATATATATATATATATATATATATGTGTGTGTGTGTGTGTGTGTGTGTGCGTTTATGGGAGTTTATGTATGTATTTGGCGCTACCTTCTTGACGCGGGAAACAGCGATTAAGTATAATAATGAAATAAGAAATAGAGAAGGGGGTCAAGTGAGGATATTCCCTATCAGGCTCAGTCCTCTGTTCTTATCGCTACATCGCTAACGCGGAATATGGCGAATATATATATATATATATATATATATATATATATATATATATATATATATATATATATATATATATATATATATATAATATATATATATATATATATATATATATATATATATCATACATAACCACCTTTTCCCGCGTTAGTGAGATAGCACAAGGAAACAGACGAGGAAATGGCCCAACCCACCCACATACATATACATATGTACATAAACGCCCATACACGCACACATACATACATATACATTTCAACGTATACATATATATATATACACACAGACACAGACATATAAACACATGAACATATCCATACTTGCTGCCTTCATCCATTCTCATTGCCACCCCGCCACACAGGAAATAGCATCCCTGGGGATAGGAAAGAAAGAATATTTCCCACGTATTCCCTGTGTGTCGTAAAAGGCGACCAAAAGGGAAGGGAGCGGGGGGATGGAAATCCTCCCCTACAGTTTTACTTTTCCAAAATGAACAGAGAAAGGGGCCAAGTGAGTATTTTCCCTCTCAGGCTAAGTCATCTGTTCTTAATGCTACCTCGCTAACGCGAGAAATGGCGAATATTTATGAAAAAAAGAAATAAAAAGGTATTGATTGAGAGGGTGAAGGCATGTACAGAGCATCAGATTGGGGAAGAGCAGTGTGGTTTCAGAAGTGCTAGAGGATGTGTGGATCAGGTGTTTGCTTTGAAGAATGTATGTGAGAAATACTTAAAAAAAGCAAATGGATTTGTATGTAGCATTTATGAAATCTGGAGAAGGCATATGATAGAGTTGATAGAGATGCTCTGTGGAAGGTATTAAGAATATACGGTGTGGGAGGCAAGATGTTAGAAGCAGTGAAAAGTTTTTATCGAGGATGTAAGGCATGTGTACGTGTAGGAAGAGAGGAAAGTGATTGGTTCTCAGTGAATGTAGGTTTGCGGCAGGGGTGTGTGATGTCTCCATGGTTGTTTAATTTGTTTATGGATGGGGTTGTTAGGGAGGTGAATGCAAGAGTTTTGGAAAGAGGGGCAAGTATGAAGTCTGTTGTGAATGAGAGAGCTTGGGAAGTGAGACAGTTGTTGTTCGCTGATGATACAGCGCTGGTGGCTGATTCATGTGAGAAACTGCAGAAGCTGGTGACTGAGTTTGGTAAAGTGTGTGAGAGAAGAAAGTTAAGAGTAAATGTGAATAAGAGCAAGGTTATTAGGTACAGTAGGGTTGAGGGTCAAGTCAATTGGGAGGTAAGTTTGAATGGAGAAAAACTGGAGGAAGTAAAGTGTTTTAGATATCTGGGAGTGGATCTGGCAGCGGATGGAACCATGAAGCGGAAGTGATCATAGGGTGGGGGAGGGGGCGAAAATTCTGGGAGCCTTGAAGAATGTGTGGAAGTCGAGAACATTATCTCGGAAAGCAAAAATGGGTATGTTTGAAGGAATAGTGGTTCCAACAATGTTGTATGGTTGCGAGGCGTGGGCTATGGATAGAGTTGTGCGCAGGAGGATGGATGTGCTGGAAATGAGATGTTTGAGGACAATGTGTGGTGTGAGGTGGTTTGATCGAGTAAGTAACGTAAGGGTAAGAGAGATGTGTGGAAATAAAAAGAGCGTGGTTGAGAGAGCAGAAAAGGGTGTTTTGAAATGGTTTGGACACATGGAGAGAATGAGTGAGGAAAGATTGACCAAGAGGATATATGTGTCGGAGGTGGAGGGAACGAGGTGAAGAGGGAGACCAAATTAGAGGTGGAAAGATGGAGTGAAAAAGATTTTGTGTGATCGGGGCCTGAACATGCAGGAGGGTGAAAGGAGGGCAAGGATAGAGTGAATTGGAGCGATGTGGTATACCGGGGTTGACGTGCTGTCAGTGGATTGAATCAAGGCATGTGAAGCGTCTGGGGTAAACCATGGAAAGCTGTGTAGGTATGTATATTTGCGTGTGTGGACGTATGTATATACATGTGTATGGGGGTGGGTGGGCCATTTCTTTCGTCTGTTTCCTTGCGCTACCTCGCAAACGCGGGAGACAGCGACAAAGCAAAAAAAAAAAAAAGAAAAAAATATATATATATATATATATATATATATATATATTATATATATATATATATATATATATATATATATATATATATATATTATTATAAAATTACATATATATATATATATATATATATTATATATATATTATATATATATATATTATATATATATATATATATATATATATCCACGCCTCGCAACCATATTGCATTGTAGGAACCACTATTCCTACAAACATACCCAAAAAAAAAAAATTTAAATATATGTATATATATATATATTATATATATACATATATATATATATATATATATATATATATATATATATATATTATATATATTTTATATATATATATATCCACGCCTCGCAACCATATAGCACTGTAGGAACCACTATTCCTACAAACATAACCTTTTTTGCTTTCCGAAATAATGATCTCGACTTCCACACATTCTTCAACGCTCCCACAGCTTTCGCCCCCTCCCCACCCTTTGATTTCACTTCCGCTTCCATGGTTCCATCCGCTGCCAGATCCATCCCAGATATCTAAACACTTCACTTCCTCCAGTTTTTCTCCATTCAAACTTACCTCCAAATTGACCAGTCCCTCAACCCTACTGTACCTAATAACCTTACTCTTATTCACAATTACTCTCAGCTTTCTACTTTTACACACTTTACCAAACTCAATCACCAGCTTCTGCAGTTTCTCACCCGAATCAGCCACCAGCGCTGTATCATCAGCGAAAAAAACAACTGACTCACTTCCCAAGCTCTCTCATCCACAACAGACTTCATACTTGACCCTCTTTCCAAAACTCTTGCATTCACCTCCCTCACAACCACATCCATAAACAAATTAATCAACCATGGAGACATCACACACCCTGCCGCAAACCTACATTCACTGAGAACCAATCACTTTCCTCTCTTCCTACACGTACACATTCCTTACATCCTCGATAAATACTTTTCACTGCATCTAACAAATTGCCTCCCACACCATATATTCTTAATACCTTCCACAAAGCATCTCTATCAAATCTATCAAGGAGACTGTGTGAGGAAGTACCAGGAGAGATTCAATACGAAATGGAAAAACGTGCAAACAAAGGACGTAAGGGGAGTGGGGGAGGAATGGGATGTATTTAGGGAAGCAGTGATTGCTTACGCAAAAGATGCTTGTGGCATGAGAAGCGTGGGAGGTGGGCAGATTAGAAAGGGTAGTGAGTGGTGGTATGAAGAAGTAAGATTATTAGTGAAAGAGAAGAGAGAGGCATTTCGACGATTTTTGCGGGGGAAATAATGCAAATGAGTGGAAGATATATAAAAGAAAGAGGCAGGAAGTCAAGAGAAAAGTGCAATTGGTGAAAAAGAGGGCAAATGAGAGTTGGGGTGAGAGACTATCATTAGATTTTAGGGAGAATAAAAAGATGTTTTGGAAGGAGGTAAATAAAGTGCGCAAGACGAGAGAACAAATGGGAACTTCAGTGAAGGGGGCTAATGGGGAGGTGATAACAAGTAGTAGTGATGTGAGAAGGAGGTGGAGTGAGTATTTTGAAGGTTTGTTGAATGTGTTTGATGATAGAGTTGCAGATATAGGGTGTTTTGGTCGAGGTGGTGTGCAAAGTGAGATGGGTTGGGGAAAGTGATTTGATAAACAGAGAAGAGGTAGTAAAAGCTTTGCGGAAGATGAAAGCCGGCAAGGCAGCGGGTTTGGATGGTATTGCACTGTAATTTATTAAAAAAGGGGGTGACTGTATTGTTGACTGGTTGGTAAGGTTATTTAATGTATGTATGATTCATGGTGAGGTGCCTGAGGATTGCCGGAATGCTTGCATAGTGCCATAGTACAAAGGTAAAAGGGATAAAATTGAGTGCTCAAATTACAGAGGTATAAGTTTGTTGAGTATTCCTGGTAAATTATATGGGAGGGTATTGATTGAGAGGGTGAAGGCACGTACAGAGCATCAGATTGGGGAAGAGCAGTGTGGTTTCAGAAGTGGTAGAGGATGTGTGGATCAGGTGTTTGCTTTGAAGAATGTATGTGAGAAATACTTAGAAAAGCAAATGGATTTGTATGTAGCATCTATGGATATATATATATATATATAATATATATATATATATATATATATATATATATATATATATATATATATATATATATATATATATATATGTGTGTGTGTGTGTGTGTGTGTGTGCGTTTATGGGAGTTTATGTATGTATTTGCGCTACCTTCTTGACGCGGGAAACAGCGATTAAGTATAATAATGAAATAAGAAATAGAGAGGGGGTCAAGTGAGGATATTCCCTATCAGGCTCAGTCCTCTGTTCTTATCGCTACATCGCTAACGCGGAATATGGCGAATATATATATATATATATATATATATATATATATATATATATATATAATATATATATATATATATATATATATATATATATATATATATATATATATATATTATATATATATAATATCATACATAACCACCTTTTCCCGCGTTAGTGAGATAGCACAAGGAAACAGACGAGGAAATGGCCCAACCCACCCACATACATATACATATGTACATAAACGCCCATACACGCACACATACATACATATACATTTCAACGTATACATATATATATATACACACAGACACATACATATAAACATATGAACATATCCATACTTGCTGCCTTCATCCATTCTCATTGACACCCCGCCAGACAGGAAATAGCATCCTTGGGGATAGGAAAGAAAGAATATTTCCCACGTATTCCCTGTGTGTCGTAAAAGGCGACCAAAGGGGAGGGAGCGGGGGGATGGAAATCCTCCCCTACAGTTTTACTTTTCCAAAAGGAACAGAGAAAGGGGCCAAGTGAGTATTTTCCCTCTTAGGCTAAGTCATCTGTTCTTAATGCTACCTCGCTAACGCGGGAAATGGCGAATATTTATGAAAAAAAGAAATAAAAAGAAAAAGAAATATGGGAGGGTATTGATTGAGAGGGTGAAGGCATGTACAGAGCATCAGATTGGGGAAGAGCAGTGTGGTTTCAGAAGTGGTAGAGGATGTGTGGATCAGGTGTTTGCTTTGAAGAATGTATGTGAGAAATACTTAGAAAAGCAAATGGATTTGTATGTAGCATTTATGGATCTGGAGAAGGCATATGATAGAGTTGATAGAGATGCTCTGTGGAAGGTATTAAGAATATACGGTGTGGGAGGCAAGTTGTTAGAAGCAGTGAAAAGTTTTTATCGAGGATGTAAGGCATGTGTACGTGTAGGAAGAGAGGAAAGTGATTGGTTCTCAGTGAATGTAGGTTTGCGGCAGGGGTGTGTGATGTCTCCATGGTTGTTTAATTTGTTTATGGATGGGGTTGTTAGGGAGGTGAATGCAAGAGTTTTGGAAAGAGGGGCAAGTATGAAGTCTGTTGTGAATGAGAGAGCTTGGGAAGTGAGTCAGTTGTTGTTCGCTGATGATACAGCGCTGGTGGCTGATTCATGTGAGAAACTGCAGAAGCTGGTGACTGAGTTTGGTAAAGTGTGTGAGAGAAGAAAGTTAAGAGTAAATGTGAATAAGAGCAAGGTTATTAGGTACAGTAGGGTTGAGGGTCAAGTCAATTGGGAGGTAAGTTTGAATGGAGAAAAACTGGAGGAAGTAAAGTGTTTTAGATATCTGGGAGTGGATCTGTCAGCGGATGGAACCATGGAAGCGGAAGTGAATCATAGGGTGGGGGAGGGGGCGAAAATTCTGGGAGCCTTGAAGAATGTGTGGAAGTCGAGAACATTATCTCGGAAAGCAAAAATGGGTATGTTTGAAGGAATAGTGGTTCCAACAATGTTGTATGGTTGCGAGGCGTGGGCTATGGATAGAGTTGTGCGCAGGAGGGTGGATGTGCTGGAAATGAGATGTTTGAGGACAATGTGTGGTGTGAGGTGGTTTGATCGAGTAAGTAATGTAAGGGTAAGAGAGATGTGTGGAAATAAAAAGAGCGTGGTTGAGAGAGCAGAAGAGGGTGTTTTGAAATGGTTTGGGCACATGGAGAGAATGAGTGAGGAAAGATTGACCAAGAGGATATATGTGTCGGAGGTGGAGGGAACGAGGAGAAGTGGGAGACCAAATTGGAGGTGGAAAGATGGAGTGAAAAAGATTTTGAGTGATCGGGGCCTGAACATGCAGGAGGGTGAAAGGCGGGCAAGGAATTGAGTGAATTGGATCGATATGGTATACCGGGGTTGACGTGCTGTCAGTGGATTGAATCAGGCATGTGAAGCGTCTGGGGTAAACCATGGAAAGTAGTGTGGGGCCTGGATGTGGAAAGGGAGCTGTGGTTTCGGGCATTATTGCATGACAGCTAGAGACTGAGTGTGAACGAATGGGGTCTTTGTTGTCTTTTCCTAGCGCTACCTCGCACACATGAGGGGGGAGGGGGATGGTATTCCATGTGTGGCGAGGTGGCGATGGGAATGAATAAAGGCAGACAGTGTTAATTGTGTGCATGGGTATATATGTATGTGTCTGTGTGTGTATATATATGTGTACATTGAGATGTATAGGTATGTATTTTTGCGTGTGTGGACGTGTATGTATATACATGTGTATGGGGGTGGGTTGGGCCATTTCTTTCGTCTGTTTCCTTGCGCTACCTCGCAAACGCGGGAGACAGCGACAAAGCAAAATAATGATAATAATAATATATATATATATATATATATATATATATATATATATATATATATATATATATATATATATATATACATATATATATATATATATATATATATATATATATATATATATATATATATATATATATATATATACACACACACACAAATACATGTATATTGTTTAACTTGCTGCTTATCGACTCAGGTCTTTATCAATTATCAATAACATGCGCTTAAAAGATACATTACTGAATCATATCTATGCCTTCTGCAAGGTGCGGAGATATGTACCCGTAGACTTCGATGTTAATGTTCGTTTACCGCCGCCGGCTTGGCCTCACAGCAGCGACGGTCGAGTTGGAGTCACGCAGTCAGTCCTCAGTCGTCCGGCGGCCGCCGAGGTGGAAGGTTGTTTCTATCGTTCTTCTCACCCCGAATACTTTTAGTTGGTATCGAAGCGCTCGCTGAAGGATTGTGTTCGGGTGCGTGTATCGATCAGCCACATGTGTTGATGACCTTCTGGTCTTTGTTGGCCAAGTCAAGAATGTGAGTTTGTACGGCAGTAGGACTGAAGTGAGAGCTCAGGTAACATATATATTACATTACTTACTAGATATTGGAAACGGTGCTGTGAAACTCGAACGTTATGACGTGTGATAGACTAATGATATTGTATGATATGGAAAATATATATGACTGGAAAATTGGTTATCATATCCAAACTCAAATCGTACACTAAGCAAAAAATTTCCCAACACACAATACTCGAAACATTCACGATACTACGAAAAGCAAAATGGGAGAGGAAAAAATTGACAATCGCCCCAAGCTCAGCATGAGATAGGAACAGCTACAGAAAATAGAGGTAATATAAAAAAAAAAAGGGAATAGAAAGTCTTTTGTTTCCACGGGCGAGTCAACAACAGATGACTTCGACAATGGTTTCGCCGATTCTGACGCCCTTGTTGTTGATTTTGCTGTCCCGCGCAGGATTGTGCGAAATGCCAGGAACACCGGGTAAGCCGTTGCACCCTGGGTTAGAGCTTAGTAAGTGTTGCTTCTGTTACTTTTTGGTTCTTTGAGTTGAATTGCCTCTTTAATTTTCGTGTCAAGTCTTAGTTTTTTTTTTTTTTATCATAGTCTTTCTTGTCATATCTGGTAATGATGTAACTAACGTATATGGTATTACAATCACAACAGTTATAATTACCTTGATCATCAGTGTTTTGTATTGGATTTCCGACTTGTTTATTTAAGTTGTTTCTGAATGCATGGTGCTTTATATTACCGTAATAGTTTTGTATTGTCATTTACTGTTTTTCGAGGCATATATATATATATATATATATATATATATATATATATATATATATATATATATATATATATATTTTTTTTTTCTTTTCTTTTTTTTTCTTTGCTGTCAGACGCATGTTAAACTACATCGTTACAATAACCATCCGCATTAAGGGTCACGGTCATTCAACTGTTCTACGCACGAGTTATGGATATTATTCAACTCACGCGATATTCATTCCATGTGTGGTTACGTGCTTGTAACTACCTGTTTTTACTGTAAGAGAAGAGGCAGAGGAAGTTGTACGCTCGCTTGGACCCCATCTCCTGAAGTTTCTCTAGTGTCACAACTTTATTTAGACTTCTGTATTCTGTTTACATTCATTACCTCAAAACTAAGCTGTATTCTGTTTACATTCATTACCTCA
>NC_092288.1:17706412-17798912 GCF_036320965.1 Panulirus ornatus | reverse complement strand
CGGAAGTAGATCATAGGGTGGGGGAGGGGGCGAAAATCCTGGGGGCCTTGAAGAATGTGTGGAAGTCGAGAACATTATCTCGGAAAGCAAAAATGGGTATGTTTGAAGGAATAGTGGTTCCAACAATGTTGTATGGTTGCGAGGCGTGGGCTATGGATAGAGTTGTGCGCAGGAGGATGGATGTGCTGGAAATGAGATGTTTGAGGACAATGTGTGGTGTGAGGTGGTTTGATCGAGTGAGTAACGTAAGGGTAAGAGAGATGTGTGGTAATAAAAAGAGCGTGGTTGAGAGAGCAGAAGAGGGTGTTTTGAAGTGGTTTGGGCACATGGAGAGGATGAGTGAGGAGAGATTGACCAAGAAGATATATGTGTCGGAGGTGGAGGGAACAAGGAGAAGAGGGAGACCAAATTGGAGGTAGAAGGATGGAGTGAAAAGGATTTTGTGTGATCGGGGCCTGAACATGCAGGAGGGTGAAAGGAGGGCAAGGAATAGAGTGAATTGGAGCGATGTGGTATACCGGGGTTGACGTGCTGTCAGTGGATTGAATCGGGGCATGTGAAGCGTCTGGGGTAAACCATGGAAAGCTGTGTAGGTATGTATATTTGCGTGTGTGGAGGTATGTATATACATGTGTATGGGGGGGGGGGGGCAATTTCTTTCGTCTGTTTCCTTGCGCTACCTCGCAAACGCGGGAGACAGCGACAAAGTATAATAAATAATATAAATATATATATATATATATATATATATATATATATATATATATATATATATATATGATGTATATTTAGGGAAGAGCAGTGTGGTTTCAGAAGTGGTAGAGGATGTGTGGATCAGGTGTTTCCTTTGAAGGATGTATGTGAGAAATACTTAGAAAAACAGATAGATTTGTATGTAGCATTTATGGATCTGGAGAAGGCATATGATAGAGTAGATAGAGATGCTCTGTGAAAGGTATTAAGACTATATGGAGTGGGAGACAAGTTGTTAGAAGCAGTGAAAAGTTTGTATCGACGATGTAAGGCATGTGTACAAGTAGGAAGAGAGGAAAGTGATTGGTTCCCAGTGAATGTCGGTTTGCGGTAGGCGTGCGTGATATCTCCATGGTTGTTTAATTTGTTTATGGATGGGGTTATTAGGGATGTGAATGCAATAGTTTTGAATAGATAGAGACAAGTATGGAGTCTGTTGGTGATGAGAGAGCTTGGGAAGTGTGTCAGTTGTTGTTCGCTGACAGTACAGCGCTGGTGGCTGATTCGGGTGAGAAACTGCAGAAGTTGGTGACTGAGTTTGGTAAAGTTTGTGAAAGAAGAAAGTTGAGAGTAAATGTGAGTAATAGCAAGGTTATTTGGCTCAGTAGGGTTGAGGGACAGGCTATTTGAGATGCAAGTTTGGATGGCGAAAAACTGAAGAAAGTGATGTGTTTTAGATATCTGGGAGTGGACTTAGCAGCTGATGGAACCATGGAAGCGAAAGTGAGTCAGAGGGTGGGTGAGGGGGCGAAGATTCTGGAAGCGTTGAAAAATGTGCGGAAGGAGAGAACGTTAACTCGGAGAGCAAAAATGGGTATGTTTGAAGGAATAGTGGTTCCAACAATTTTATATGGTTGCGACGCATGGGCTATATATAGGATTGAGCGGAGGAGGGTGGATGTGTTGGAAATGAGATGCTTGAGGGCAATATGTGGTGTGACATGGTTTGATCAAGCAATGAAAGGGTAAGAGAGATGTATGGTAATAAAAAGAGTGTGGTTGAGAGAACAGAAGAGGGTGTATTAAAATGGTTTGTTCACATGGAGAGAATGAGTGAGGAAAGATTGACAAAGAGGATATATGTGTCAGAGGTGGAGGGAAAGAGGGGAAGTGGGAGACCAAATTGGAGGTAGAAGGATGGAGTGAAAAAGATTTTGAGCGATCGGATCCTGAACATAAAGGAGGGTGAAAGGCATGCAAGGAATAGAGTGAATTGGAATGATATGGTGTACCGGGATCGACGTGCTGTCACTGGATTGAACCAGGCATGTGAAGCGTCTGGGTAAACCATAGAAAGTTTTGTGGGGCCTGGATGTGGGAAGGGAGCTGTGATTTCGGTGCATTATGCATGGCAGATAGAGAGTGAGTGTAAACGAATGTGGCCTTTGTTGTCTTTTCCTAGCGCGACCTCGTGCGCGTGGGCAGGGAGGGGGGTGCCATTTCATGTGTGGCGGAGTGGCGACGGGAATAGATGAAGGCAGCAAGTATGAATATGCACATGAGTGCATATGTATATGTCTGTGTATGTATATATATGTATGCGTTGAAATGTATAGGTATGTATATGTGCTTGTGTGGACGTTCATGTATATACATGTGTATGTGGATGGATTTGGGCCATTCTTTCTACTGTTTCCTTGCCATACCTCGCTGACGCGGGAGAAAGTGACAAAGTATAATAGATTATTAAAACATTACATACATATATATATTCCTATGAGTCCACGGGGAAAATGAAACACGAAAAGTTCCCAAGTGCACTTTCGTGTAATAATCACATCATCAGGGGAGACACAAGAGAGAAATATAACAATCAGTTGATATACATCGAAGAGACGAAGTTAGGACGCCATTTGGTAACGCGGAAAACTGTGATCCTTTCCAATATACATATATATATTATTTCTCTTTTCATTTATTACACTTAATCGCTGTCTCCCGCGTTAGCGAGGTGGCGCAAGGAAACAGACGAAAGAAATGACCCAACGCATCCACATACACATATATATACATAAACGCCCACAGACGCACATATACATACCTATACATTTCAGCGTATACATACATATACATATACAGACATATACATATATACACATGTACATATCCATACTTGCTGCCTTCATCCATTCTCGTCACCACCCCACCACACATGAAATGGCAACCCGACCCTTCCCCCGCACACGCGCGAAGTAGCGCTAAGAAAAGACAACAAATGCCACATTCTTTAGCTGTCATGTGTAAAACACCGAAACCACAGCTCCCTTTCCATATCCAGGCCCCACAAAATTTTCCATGGTTTACCCCAGACGCTTCACATGCCCTTGTTCAATCCACTGACAGCACGTCGACCCCGGTACACCACATCGTTCCAATTCACTCTATTTCTTGCACGCCTTTCACCCTCCTGCATGTTCAGGCCCCGATCGCTCAAAATCTTTTTCATTCCATCCTTCCACCTCCAATTTGGTCTCCCACTTCTCCTCGTTCCCTTCACCTCTGACACATATATCCTCTTTGTCAATCTTTCCCCACTCATTCTATCCATGTGACCAAGCCATTTCAATACACCCTCTTCTGCTCTCTCTACCAAACTATTTTTAGTACCATACAACTCTCTTACCCTTTCATTACTTACTCGATCAAGCTACCTCACACCACATATTGTCATCAAACCTTTCATTTCCAGTACATCCTTCCTCCTCCGCACAATCCTTTCTGTAGCCTATGCCTTGCAACCATATCACATTGTTGGAACCACAGTTCCTTCATACATACCCATTTTTGATCCGAGATAATGTTCTCGCCCTCCACACATTCTTCAACGCTCCCAAAACGGAGAGGCCTTGGAAATGAGTCATTTGTTTGTACCTGATGATACAGCACTTCTGTCGGATTTTGAGCGAGAAATTGCAGTTGGTGACAGTTTGGAAGAGCGTGCGAAAGGAGGAAGCTAGAAAATACATGTGAATAAAGCGAGGCTGTTGAGTTTAGCTGGATTGAGAGACATGTTCGTTTAGGTGTGACTTTGAAAGAAGATGGGAAGAAGTGAAATGTTTAAGATTCCTGGGAGTGGAATTGGCTGAGAATGGACCCATGTAAGTGGAAGTGAGTCATAGGATCGGTGAGGTGGCGAATGTGGTGAAGAATGTGTGGAAAGAGAGATAGGTATCCTGATAGGCAGAAATTGGTAAGTTTGAAGGTATAGTAGTACCAGAAATATTGTATGGATGCAAGGTATGGGATACAGATAAGGCTGAGCAGAGGTGGATGGATGTGTTGGAAATAGTTGTTTGACGACAGTATGTGGTGTGAGGTGGTTTGATCGGGTAAGTAATGAAAGAGTATGAGAGAGGTGTTATAATGAAAAAATGTAGTTGATAGAGCTAAAGCGGGTGTGATAAAATGGTCTGGACATATTGAGAGAATGAGTGAGGAAACGTTGACAAAGGATATATGCGTCAGAAGTGCAGAAAACAAAGAGAACAAGGAGGTTAAACGATGGAGTGAAAGAGATTTTGAACCATCGTGGCCTGAACATCCAGGAGGGTGAAAGGCGTGCACGTGATATAGTGAATTGGAAAGATGTGGTATACAGGGGTCGACGTACTCTTAATGGACTGAACCAAGGTATGTGAAGTGCTCGGAATAAACCATGGAAAGGTGTGTGTTATAGGGGATAAGTATACCCTATAGGTATCATGGTTTCAGTGCATTACACATGACAGCTTTTGCATACCTGGTGTCCTTCTGCATGTTCAGGCCTCGAGTTTTCTAATTATCATTCACTTCATCTTTCCACCTCCTCCATGGTTCCCCCCCCTCCCCCCGTATCCTTGCTCCCTTTTATTCTGACATATTTGCCCGCTTTGTCATCCTCTCTTCACTCATCCTTCCCATATGTCCAAACCCTTTCAGCACACCCTCTTCAGCACCCTCAATACATTCTCCTCTTGCTATACACCTCTCTCATACTTTATTATTTCTTACGTGATCAACCCTCCTTGCACCACATATTGTCCTTGGATATTTCAACACATCTATATTTTTGTCTAAGACCCATGACTTGCATCCACAAAGCACCGACGGGAATACTGTGACATCAAACATACCCATCTTTGCCCTTAAACACAATGACCTCTCTTTCTACACATTCCTCAATGCACCCAAGACCTTTAGCCCCTCACCCATCTTATGGCACACAATATCTCTCACGGTTCCATTTGCTGTCATTTCCAAACCCTGGAATTTAGAAGACTCCACTTCCTCAAGTCTTGTCCATTCAAGCCCACACTCCAATAACCACTCTCTTTACTGCTAAACCTAATATTCTTACTTTTACTCACATTTACTCTCAACTTTCTCTGTGCACATATCTCCCAAGAGTAGTTCCCAGTGTTGTGCTTGTTCACTACTGATGAAGTGGTTAAGGTGTCTTGCGCCTTCACCGTGATGATTAACCACTTAAAAAAAAATCTCTCTTTTTTATAGTAATACCAAGCCAGGAGAAGGGATGGAGAAATGCCGATTTCTAACACGGTGTTATGGTTCTTAAAGTGTGATGTGGCTCTGGCACTGTGTTATGGCTCTAGCGCGGTGTTGTGGCTTTACCACAGAGGTATGACTAACACAGTGTTATTGCTCTAAATAGGTTTATGGTTCCATCACTGTGCTATGGTTTTAGCAGTGTTATGGCTATAGCACAGTGATATATCCTTAGTATTTGATTGTGGCTCCCGTACAGTGTTATGTCTCCGGCACGATATCATGGCTCTAGCACAGTGTTATGACTAGAACAGGATAATGATACTAGCACAGTGTTATGACTAGGATAGGATAAAGGCACTAGCACAGTGTTATGACTAGAACAGGATAGTGATACTAGCACAGTGTTATGACTAGAACAGGATGATGATACTAGCACAGTGTTATGACTAGGATAGGATAAAGGCACTAGCGCAGTGTTATGGCTAGAACAAGTTAATGACACTAGCACAGTGTTGACTAGAACAGGTTAATGGCTCTAGCACAATGTTGTGACTAGAACAGGCTAAGGGCACTAGCATAGTTTTATACGTTGGTATGGCCCCAACACATGATTATGGCTCTGGTACAGCGTTGCAAGGTTCACACAGCCCCTATCTTGCAAGGTAACCTCGTCCTTCTTGGAAGAAATGGCTTTCGTGTATGGACCTGAGCCAGGCCGTAAGGCGAGGTAGCAGCACGGGTTTATAGCTGTTTTTTTACGACACTTAAAAAGTTGCATAGCTCATAATGTGTTTATAGGGGAAGGGTAAATTTTCTCTCTCTCTCTCTCTCTCTCTCTCTCTCTCTCTCTCTCTCTCTCTCTCTCTCTCTCTCTCTCTCTCTCTCTCTCTCTCTCTCTCATGTCCTGCCAAGAGAAGTAAGGAACATAACATGGGATAAGTAACATGAACATTTGTGGGTCGGCTCTAAGCGAGCCAAGGAACGAGTAATTACTGAACGAGTGTGACGTCAGAGAGACCCCCAGTATGGGTTCATCAGTCTAGCAGTGCGGTAAGTGCTGCGCTCTGGCCTCGCCCTTCTGGCGAAACCTCGTCGCACGTAGGTACTCGTAGGTAGGTAGGTAGGTAGGTAGGTAGGTGCTCCACCAGCATCCCCGTAATCCTCACTCCATCTGCGAGATGAGATTTCCCACACGAGGGGCGGCGGCCTCCTCCCTTATCTCCAGGACTCACGTAATTGAGAACACTTTCCTCTGGTGTTGTCATCACAACTTCAGCCACGTAAAGAAAGTGATAGAGCAGGTACTCTCTCCTGTGAGGGGGAAGCAACGCCCGGCTTCTGCGGCTAATAAAGGTGGTCTGCAGTGGCGGTTTGACGTTATCATGTCCTCATTATTCACCTAGTTGATGAAGACTTTGAAATAGACACACACACACACACACACACATACACATACACACACACACACACACATTGAGCCGTATACTATATTTTATATGATTTACTTAAATAACTGAAACTTTTGTATTCCTGGTGGTGGAAAAAGGCATTGTTGGCTAGAAATGCACATGATGATGAATGATAGATTGAGGACGATCACGGAATTTGTGTGGGTGTCTGTAGGTGAACACGCTCGGGTGATGTGCATATTCACCGACGACTAGAATGTTTATTTTTTGTACATGTTGTATATATAGCTGTACACATGGTCACGGAAGTACATACACACAAACACACCACCTGCACACGCACGAACACTCAAACGCACCACCTGCACACGTATAAACACACAAAACACACACAAACACACCACCCTCCTACCCACCCACACACAATCACCACCTACACACACACACAATCACCACCTACACACACACACACACACACACACACACACACACACACACACACACACACACATATACATATACACAAAGCGTACAATTATCCAGCCCTACCTTGATCTTAAGCTCTTTTGTGACTAGATAACTAGTGAATATCATAAGCCCCCAGTCATGTAATTCTTCATCCATATATTTTCAACTGAATGACCGCCTGAATTAAAAAAAAGAAAAAAACGTTCTTCATTCAATCATTCATACATTCATTTGTCTATTGATTTAGTTATAAACACGGGCCTCCGTGCTGTGGTGGTTAGCATTACTGACCTTGAGTCCGGGAGGGCCTGCCCAAGGTCTGACCCGCTGGTGTTGCAATCCTTGGCGCGACATTCGGCCTACACTCAACTAAGCTGTTCATTCTGTCCTCGGAGCTGATCGATACATGGGTACCTGGCTTAGGCTGGTGTGTGTGTGTGTGTGTTTATATGTGTGTGTTTGTTACTATTTGTGCCTACATACACAGGTACATATCTACAACGTACATGGACGGGCAACGCGAATATAAAACTCTATACCAGCAACACACAAATGGTAATCACATACACACACACACACACACACACACACACACACACACACACACACGCTTCTGGGTAAGAGAAGACAATCAGGCTGAAGAAGTGTATGCCAGGAGTTGACGACAAGTTCAAGAGTGTATTCACAGTGCGGGGCACTATAGTCCATCACCAGTGAGACAGGATAGTGAGGAGGACTTTGAAACCACTGAAAGCATTAGAAGAGACATGAGTCGGCTACTTGACTGAAGGGTCTCGATTGATGTGAGGTCCATGGTATTGACAGAGTCTTTCTCATATGCACTCAAGGAAAATTTGACTGGCCGTTTGTAATGTGGTTCAAACATTCATTGAAATGTTTCATGCCAAATTCAAGTAAGGTAACATATGCCTCCTTTTTTCCAAGAAAAGAGAACGGGAAATTGCAATAAATATCACTGATGAGGTGGTCGGCAAAGTGCTGAAAATTTAAACATAAGGTAGATGAACGATTACTTGCAAAAGGGAAGGCATCATAGGTTCAGATGTAGGGTTCTCCAGTCTCCATTAGGGGGAGTAATGCTTGAGACACAAGAGGTGGATGGGAGCATTGTGTGTTCTTCGACTGCCAGTAAAGTATTGACGCTGCCTGTGCAGAAGGTTGGCGAGAAGATATGTTTTCAGTCGACCATAAGAGGGAAGCATTCAGTAGATCGAAGGTCATCTTTGTGTAGGTAAACAGAAGACTTGCCTGATGAGTCTTCTATAAGAGGCTTGGGGTTGGTCACCAGTGGCGTGCCGTAGGGTTCATTCTTAACCGTTGCTGTTTTGGATGGATGTAATTGCCACACAAGGCCTGATTGATGCACTTTGGTGATGTTGTGTTTAGCTTTTCTGACTACTATGTTACTCACCTCCAGCTGAACCAGCTGGTTGGTAGATAAATGGGTACCAAGCTCTGGCTGGGATGGAGGAGCACCACAGGTATGACAGATCTAGCCAGCCAACAGCTTGGCTTGCAAATAAGCCCAAGTTTACCCAAGGCTGTCTATGTCCAGGGACAGGGCCGTTATTGAAAAGCTGGTGAACCCTCCATGGGTTTTGAGGTCACGAAAGAAGTAAGGAATGTGACTTAGACAAGCTCCATAAATGTTCACACATGGTTGACGAAGTTCATCTTAAGCAAACAGAAGATAACGAAGATGGGACGCAGTGAACCATCGCCCCGTTGTTACGTTAACCTGGCAGGCATCAGGATGCAGAATTCTCTTTGTATAAGGAACTTGGGGAGCGGCACAGTACCAAACCTATCACCGGAACGCCACATCAAAAGAATCATTGAAGAGGCGAACGGTTCACCGGTTGAATTTAGAAATGCTTTTCCGTGCATGGATAGAGAGAGGGTTGATGAAGCACTAACAACGGATGATTGACCCAAATTATGGTGTACACCTCAAGTTTGGTCACCGTTCTGAGAGAAACATAAGGATATGAATGGGAAGGTTAGGGAGAGGCAGTAAGATGGCAAGGAGAAGAATAATAAAGACATCCTCACATCCTTCTTGTTTCTAAATCAATTTGACGATATACAGAGCACCACGGCGAGCTACCACAATAATTCCTAACTTAGAAACAAATTGTGTGAGAAATCACAAAGCGACTTAGACTTATTTGCTTCGAAAAGAGATGAAGTTATGACTTTTTACGAGTATTCAAAACTAGCAAAGGCTTTGATGATAGTGAACTAATCAACCATTTAAAACTAGATCAGTCTGGTTCCAATCGTGGTTATGGATACAAATTCATGGCCAAACGTTTCTCATCGAAAGTGGCAAAGCAGTTTTTCATGAAGAGGATTGCTAACTTGATGGAATGAGTTACCAATTAGTGTAAGGGAAAGCGATACTATACATACGTTTAAGAATGGCCTTAACCATTACTTTGCTTCACATCCACGACTGACATTATCTGCACCTCCTTACGTAGAAATTTAAAATGTCTTTTATCCTTAAAGTCATCTGTCTTTTCTTAGCTCTCACACTATCACAGACAGTGGTCTGTTAAAGTATGTATTCGTCTGAATGTCGACAGTGACCATGTCTTTAAAAGATGCAAATTAAAGAGGAACCAGAAGTCATATCAAAAAAGGCTTTTGAGAAAATATGTGAAAGAAAAAAAAATACTTCTACAGCACCAGAGTTGTCTATGAGTGGAATAAGCTGAATTATGAACCTGTAGATACGGACAGCATAGAGAAGTGCAAAGACTTGTCAGGATAAGAAAGGGGATTACGAAGACTGGCCTTGAGAAGTGAACTCAGTTCCTTTACTGAACAAATGAGTAACCACATATCTACATAACCACATATTTATATAACAGATGTATGTATACATACCTGCATAGACACACACACACACACACACACACCAATGAGCAAATCATCACCAGTCAGTCATTTTCACAGCGTACAAGTGCATGACAACGTCTTCATGGTCCCCTTTACACATCAACAAACATCCCCAGGCAAATGCAGAGTCTTGCATTAAAGTCTTCAGGACGCCCCCCCACCAACCCCAGCCCCCAGCCCTCCCCCTTTTCCCACCCTCTCCCTCGCCGGCGGCTGATGGAGTTGACTAAGTACATTATTATCGTGGTGAAGCCCATCTTCCCAACTCAGGAAGAAAAGAGAAACGTCATTTTAGAAGGTCCCTTCACGGAACAAGGCAGGCGACATGGGTCTGGGTAAGGAGAGTATACACTTGCCTTAGTCCCAGGATGGAGGATGACTTTATTCATTATGTACATCATTATGTACACCATTATGACTCACTGTCTCCTCCAAAGATGACTTGTTTGTTCCAACGCTATACCATATATATATATATATATATATATATATATATATATATATATATATATATATATATATATATATATATCACATACAAACCTCCAACAGCCGGGATCGAACCCAGGACCCCTGTGCAAGAGGCGGGAATGCTGACCGCTAGGCTATGGGCCTAGCCTATCGGTTAGCATTCCCGCCTCTTGCACAGGGGTCCCGGGTTCGATCCTGGCTGTTGGAGGTTTGTATGTTCTATGAAGGTGCTCGTTTCTATGCACCATGTTCGTATATATATATATATATATATATATATATATATATATATATATATATATATATATATATATATATATATATACTTGTACCAACACAGGCTATGTCTATTACTATATCTATAACAGCCATGATGGGCTAACCACTCAGAGAGCAGTTAAGAGAATATATCTTTTTCTAATATTGATCTTGATTTGTGTAGAACAGGTTTCTGGGTTAATAGCCTATAGCAGCTGATAGCCATTAAATCCAATAACCCCCCCGTTACGAGTACGTTCTGGGGAAGGGGTCAGTAATGGGCTGTGTAGTTGGTTCCCAGAAATGTTGTGTTGCACCGCTGACGTAATGGGTGAAGGTGTCTTATGCCTTTTACGGTGTTATGGCTCTAAACACAGTGTAATGGGGAACTCACAGGCCGTGTCTGGGAAGCCTCACAGGTCTTGGGGAGGAAATGGCCTTCGTGTATGGACCTCACGCTGTCTGTAATGTGAGGCAGCAGTTCGGGTTTATAGTTGTTTTTACGGCAGTTGAAAAGTAGTTGCACATCTCGTATGTTTGTAAGGGTAATCTCTCTCTCTTTCTCTCTCTCTCTCTCTCTCTCTCTCTCTCTCTCTCTCTCTCTCTCTCTCTCTCTCTCTCTCTCTCTCTCTCTCCATCTGCGAGATGAAATTCTCAGGCGAGTGGCGCCACCCCTATCCTCTGGTCTATCGTACTTGCGAACACTTACCACTGTTGTTATTGCAACTTGAACTATCTAAAGAGTGTCGTGAACCAGGTACTCTCTACCTCTGGAGGATATAATGGCCAGCAACTGGGACCAATAAAGGTTGTCTGACTTGCTGATTTTTGGTTAGTTGAACCTCAATGGTTTTAAGGAGAATGAAAAGTGTAGAAAGATTGGGTTAAAGTCATCCTGTTGAACATCTATTTTCTTTTCCTTTGTTTGAATAAGGGAAACTGTGTCATTCCCTAATGCTGAAAATATTTACTAGTAACAGAAATTAATAAACATCGCTTGGCACTCTTCTCTGTTGCTTCTTTTAGAAAAGTAAAACTGGAGTGGAGGATTTCCAGCCCCCCCCCCTCCCACCCCTTTTAGTCGCCATCTACGACACGCAGGGAATACGTGGGAAGTATTCTTTCTCCCCTATCCTCAGGGATAGTATATATATATATATATATATATATATATATATATATATATATATATATATATATATATATATATATATATATATATTGTACATATATATATATGTACATATATATATATATGTATATATATATATATATATATATATATATATATATATATATATATATATATATATATATATATATATAAGTTAAGAGTAAATGTGAATAAGAGCAAGGTTATTAGGTACAGTAGGGTTGAGGGTCAAGTCAATTGGGAGGTAGGTTTGAATGGAGAAAAACTGGAGGAAGTAAAGTGTTTTAGATATCTGGGAGTGGATCTGGCAGCGGATGGAACCATGGAAGCGGAAGTGGATCATAGGATGGGGGAGGGGGCGAAAATTCTGGTAGCCTTGAAGAATGTGTGGAAGTCGAGAACATAATCTCGGAAAGCAAAAATGGGTATGTTTGAAGGAATAGTGGTTCCAACAATGTTGTATGGTTGCGAGGCGTGGGCTATGGATAGAGTTGTGCGCAGGAGGATGGATGTGCTGGAAATGAGATGTTTGAGGACAATGTGTGGTGTGAGGTGGTTTGATCGAGTAAGTAACGTAAGGGTAAGAGAGATGTGTGGAAATAAAAGGAGCGTGGTTGAGAGAGCAGAAGAGGGTGTTTTGAAATGGTTTGGGCACATGGAGAGAATGAGTGAGGAAAGATTGACCAAGAGGATATATGTGTCGGAGGTGGAGGGAACGAAGAGAAGTGGGAGACCAAATTGGAGGTGGAAAGATTGAGTGAAAAAGATTTTGTGTGATCGGGGCCTGAACATGCAGGAGGGTGAAAGGAGGGCAAGGAATAGAGTGAATTGGATCGATGTGGTATACCGGGGTTGACGTGCTGTCAGTGGATTGAATCAGGGCATGTGAAGCGTCTGGGGTAAACCATGGAAAGCTGTGTAGGTATGTATATTTGCGTGTGTGGACGTATGTATATACATGTGTATGGGGGTGGGTTGGGCCATTTCTTTCGTCTGTTTCCTTGCGCTACCTCGCAAACGCGGGAGACAGCGACAAAGCAAAAAAAAAAAAAAAATATATATATATATATATATATATATATATATATATATATATATATAGTATATATATATATATATATATATATATATATATATATATATATATATATATATATATAGTATATATATAGTATATATATAGTATATATATATATATATATATATATATATATATATATATATATATATATATATATATATATATCTTTTCTTTCTTTTAAACTATTCGCCATTTCCCGCGTTAGCGAGGTAGCGTTAGGAACAGAGGACTGGGCCTTTTTTGGAATATCCTCACCTGGCCTCTTCTGTTCCTTCTTTTGGAAAATTAAAAAATATATATATATTTATCTATTTATTTATTCATTTATTTATTTTCCTCTGTCGTTGTCTCCCGCCTTAGCGAGGTAGTGCAAGGAAACAGACGAAAGAATGGCCCAACCCACCCACATACACATATATATACATACACGTCCACACACGCAAATATACATACCTATACATCTCAACCTATACATATATATACACACACAGACATATACATATATACACAATTACATAATTCATACTGTCTGCCTTTATTCATTCCCATCGCCACCTCGCCTCATGAAATAACAACCCCCTCCCCCCTCATGTGTGCGAGGAAGCGCTAGGAAAAGACAGCAAAGGCCCCATTCGTTCACACTCAGTCTATAGCTGTCATGTAATAATGCACCGAAACCAAAGCTCCCTTTCCACATCCAGGCCCCACAGAACTTTCCATGGTTTACCCCAGACGCTTCACATGCCCTGGTTCAATCCATTGACAGCACGTCGACCCCGGTATACCACATCGTTCCAATTCACTCTTTTCACTGCACGCCATCTTTCCACCTCCAATTTGGTGTCCCACTTCTCCTCGTTCCCTTCACCTCCGACACATATATCCTCTTGGTCAATCTTTCCACACTCATTCTCTCCATTTGACCAAACCATATCAAAGCACCCTCTTCTTCTCTCTCAACCACACTCTTTTTATCACCTCCCATCTCTCTTACCCTATTATTACTTACTCGATCAAACCACCTCACACCACATATTGTCCTCAAACATCTCATTTCCAGCACATCCATCCTCCTGCGCACAACTCTATCCTTAGCCAACGCCTCGCAACCATACAACATTGTTGATACCACTATTCCTTCAAACGTACCCATTTTTGCTTTCCGAGATAATGCCTGAATGGAGAAAAATTGGAGGAAGTGAAGCGCCTTGGTGATCTGGGAGTGAATTTAGGAGCGAATGGAACCAAGGAAGCGGAAGTGAGTCATGGGTTGGAGGAGGGGGTGAAGATTCTGGGAGCTTTGAAGAACGTGCGGAAAGAGATAACGTTTTCTCGGGTATTTTTGAAGGAATAGTAGTTCCAACACTATTATATGGTTGCGAGGCATAGGCTATAGATAGGATTCCTTTGAGGAGGGTGGATGTGTTGGAAATGATATGTTTGAGGACAATATATGGTGTGAAGTGGTTTGATCGAGTAAGTAATTTAAGGGTAAGAGAGATGTGTGGAAATAAAAAGAGTATTGTTGAGAGAGCAGAAGAGGTTGTGTTGAAATGGTTTGGACATATGGAAAGAATGAGTGGAAAGGTTGACAAAGAGGATATATGTGTCAGAATTGGAGGGAACAAAGAGAAGCGAGAGACCAAATCAGACGCGGAAGGATGGAGTGAAAATGATTTTGAGCGATCGGGTCCTGAAAATACTGGAGAGTAAGAGACATGGAAAGAATAGAGTGAATTGGAACGATGTGATATACCGGGGTCGACGTGCTATCAATGGATTGAACCAGGGCATGTGAAGCGTCTGGAGTAAACATGGAAAGGTCTGTGGGGCCCGGATGTGGATAGAGAACTGTGATTTCGGTGCATTACACATGACAGCTAGAGATTGAGTGTGAAAGAATAGGGCCTTTTTGTCTGTATTCCTGGAGCTACCTCGGTGAAGCAGGGGATAGCGATGCTGTTTTCCCGTGTGGCGGGGAATGGATGAAGGAATCGATGAAGGCAAGAAAGTATAGATATTTGCATGTGTATGTATGTAATGTCTGTGTATGTGTATGTGTATGGTGATATGTATATGTATGCATGTGTGCGTATGTGGGCATTTATGTACATATATGTGTATATGAGGGGATGAGCCATTCTTCGTCTGTTTCCTGGCGCTACCTCGCTGACGCGGAAAACGCCGATTATGTATAATACATATATATATATATATATATATATATATATATATATATATATATATATATATATATATATATTATTTTTTTTTTTTTATTATACTTTGTCGCTGTCTCCCGCGTTTGCGAGGTAGCGCAAGGAAACAGACGAAAGAAATGGCCCAACCCCCCCCCCCCCATACACATGTATATACATACGTCCACACACGCAAATATACATACCTACACAGCTTTCCATGGTTTACCCCAGACGCTTCACATGCCTTGATTCAATCCACTGACAGCACGTCAACCCCGGTATACCACATCGCTCCAATTCACTCTATTCCTTGCCCTCCTTTCACCCTCCTGCATGTTCAGGCCCCGATCACACAAAATCTTTTTCACTCCATCTTTCCACCTCCAATTTGGTCTCCCTCTTCTCCTCGTTCCCTCCACCTCCGACACATATATCCTCTTGGTCAATCTTTCCTCACTCATTCTCTCCATGTGCCCAAACCATTTCAAAACGCCCTCTTCTGCTCTCTCAACCACGCTCTTTTTATTTCCACACATCTCTCTTACCCTTACGTTACTTACTCGATCAAACAACCTCACACCACACATTGTCCTCAAACATCTCATTTCCAGCACATCCATCCTCCTGCGCACAACTTTATCCATAGCCCACGCCTCGCAACCATACAACATTGTTGGAACCACTATTCCTTCAAACATACCCATTTTTGCTTTCCGAGATAATGTTCTCGACTTCCACACATTCTTCAAGGCCCCCAGAATTTTCGCCCCCTCCCCCACTCTATGATCCACTTCCGCTTCCATGATTCCATCCGCTGCCAGATCCACTACCAGATATCTAAAACACTTCACTTCCTCCAGTTTTTCTCCATTCAAACTCACCTCCCAATTGACTTGACCCTCAACCCTACTGTACCTAATAACCTTGCTCTTATTCACATTTACTCTTAACTTTCTTCTTCCACACACTTTACCAAACTCAGTCACCAGCTTCTGCAGTTTCTCACATGAATCAGCCACCAGCGCTGTATCATCAGCGAACAACAACTGACTCACTTCCCAAGCTCTCTCATCCCCAACTGACTTCATACTTGCCCCTCTTTCCAAAACTCTTGCATTTACCTCCCTAACAACCCCATCCATAAACAAATTAAACAACCATGGAGACATCACACACCCCTGCCGCAAACCTACATTCACTGAGAACCAATCACTTTCCTCTCTTCCTACACGTACACATGCCTTACATCCTCGATAAAAACTTTTCACTGCTTCTAACAACTTGCCTCCCACACCATATATTCTTAATACCTTCCACAGAGCATCTCTATCAACTCTATCATATGCCTTCTCCAGATCCATAAATGCTACATACAAATCCATTTGCTTTTCTAAGTATTTCTCACATACATTCTTCAAAGCAAACACCTGATCCACACATCCTCTACCACTTCTGAAACCACACTGCTCTTCCCCAATCTGATGCTCTGTACATGCCTTCACCCTCTCAATCAATACCCTCCCATATAATTTACCAGGAATACTCAACAAACTTATACCTCTGTAATTTGAGCACTCACTCTTATCCCCTTTGCCTTTGTACAATATATATATATATATATATATATATATATATATATATATATATATATATATATATATATATATATATATATATATATATATATATATAAATATATATATATATATATATATATATATATATATATATATATATATATATATATATATATATATATATATATATATATATATCTGGCAGTGGATCTGGCAGCGGATGGAACCATGGAAGCGGAAGTGGATCATAGGATCGGGGAGGGGGCGAAAATTCTGGGAGCCTTGAAGAATGTGTGGAAGTCGAGAACATTATCTCGGAAAGCAAAAATGGGTATGTTTGAAGGAATAGTGGTTCCAACAATGTTGTGTGGTTGCGAGGCGTGGACTATGGATAGAGTTGTGCGCAGGAGGATGGATGTGCTGGAAATGAGATGTTTGAGGACAATGTGTGGTGTGAGGTGGTTTGATCGAGTAAGTAACGTAAGGGTAAGAGAGATGTGTGGAAATAAAAAGAGCGTGGTTGAGAGAGCAGAAGAGGGTGTTTTGAAATGGTTTGGTCACATGGAGAGAATGAGTGAGGAAAGATTGACCAAGAGGATATATGTGTCGGAGGTGGAGGGAACGAGGAGAAGAGGGAGATTAAATTGGAGGTGGAAAGATGGAGTGAAAAAGATTTTGTGTGATCGGGGCCTGAACATGCAGGAGGGTGAAAGGAGGGCAAAGAATAGAGTGAATTGGATCGATGTGGTATACCGGGGTTGACGTGCTGTCAGTGGATTGAATCAAGGCATGTGTATGGGGGTGGGTTGGGCCATTTCTTTCGTCTGTTTCCTTGCGCTACCTCGCAAACGCGGGAGACAGCGACAAAGCAAAAATATATATATATATATATATATATATATATATATATATATATATATATATATATATATATATATATATATATATATATATATTCACCTTGGATGAAACAGTACATTGCACTGGATCGACTTATATGTCAGTCTGAGTTTGAAATCCTGGTCGATTACTCCTCGGAAGTGATGGAACTAAAACAAAGTCAGAGGCTTTGTTTTCGTCCCGCTATAAATCATGTATTGGCTCCCGGGAGACGTCTCGTCAAGTACTGTTTTCTGGTTTTCAAACATACAGTAGGAGTCACCGAGTGTTTGACTAACTTTCTTTATTTTCATTTACTTATGCTGAAATAAGTTTACATTGTCACATTTATTGCCAGCCCTGTTTATCACCGCATCGTAGTTGTACATTAACGTTCCATGTTTCTTAATCTAAGGCCCATATTAGAAATCCATTACTGAGTTACTTCATACATCTCTCATCTTCCATATGACGTTGCACTTTCCCATATATCACTCCTCTTTCTTTTTAGTTTATTGAAGCCTCATTTACATCATCTAATTTCTGTTTTTCTTAGCTATCATATTTACCTATAATATATTTTCATCAAGTGTTATTGTACTGATATTTGTTTCTCTATAGACGAGAAGGCCAATGTAATTATTTTGCAGCGTTGTCACAGTATTACCTGATACATGTTCGCTATTTCCCCATTAGCGAGGTAGTGCTCGGAGCAGACAAAGAAATGGCCTCATTCGTTTACATCCATTCTCCTGCAGTCATGATATCGGACTCTGCCTGCTCGAGGTTACACCACGAAGGAAAAGTCACCTTTGCTGAAGCTGTATCATTAAGAGTGCAGCCTCTTCAAAGAACTTCTCACTCCATATCCATGCTACTGGAAGTAGCGCAGCCTGGAGCTTCCAGAGTCTTTAGAAAGTTCCCAAGTAGCACCAAGACTCTATCATAGAAATTGGTCCTAAGATATCTATAACCTGAAAAGAATAGATCAACATATACGTAATTCCCGCCTCAGGAGTCACATCAATCATTATGAGGTTTCTGCAGCGCTCGGGAAGGCAGTCACGCCTACCAGTCATGACCAGAGGTCATAATGTTGTGATATACATGCTCCTATATGCGAAGAGTGCAGGGCAATTGAGTAGAAGCTCTGTGTTTTTCTTCTAGTAGTTGCATCAGGGGCATGAAGGGCCATGGGATATGATAACATGGTCATTGTAGTGATGTAGGAATGGGTGATGTCCATAGTTTGGACAGGAAAGTGTGAGACGTGCTTGTCTGGGGAACGTGGTTTCTAATAGGGTATGTTTCGGGTAGAGTTTAAGACGTAGACAGGAGGGCGGGTTATTTCAGTGTGTATTTGTTGTGGGTTGAGGAATATGAGGATAGACGTCTCTGAAGTGTGAGGTAGGGATAAGCTTTTTATTTGTACCTGGGTGTCGATGGTTTGTTATGGAGTGGTTTGGATGAAGGTTTCTATCACTGTTGAATAGAACTTTGTGCCGAAAAGGTTAAATTGGAAATGTCCTTGGGGGATGGAGAGAGAGAGAGAGAGAGAGAGAGAGAGAGAGAGAGAGAGAGAGAGAGAGAGAGAGAGAGAGAGAGAGAGAGAGAGAGAGAATTTGTTCCATTGTACAGATGATGAGTGCTTATCGTTGCTAGGAAGCCAGTGATTGTTCTGAGTGCAGTATTTTGTGTAGTTTGCTTCTTTTTTTGTAGCAACACTTGAAAAGGTGATGGACCAGGCAGGTGAGGCGTAGTTTAGACTGGAATGAATGGATTATTTATAGGGGATATTAAGTTTTCCTTTTTCTTGTCCAAATTTCGTGCCAGTTATCACTTTGAGGATATTTACTTTCTGTGTTGCTTTTGTATTGTTTCTGTTGGTTTGGGGAGCGAGTGCCATGCGTATGTCGTACGTGTTGCCCAGAATGGTTGGTGTTTTGTTCAGTGGGAGTGATTGTCTGCTCAAGCCGACTATAGGGTGTTAGCATGATTTGTGTTTCTTTGGGGTTAATACAGTGATTTAAGACTTCTGTGGAGATGCAGACATTCTGTTCTGGATACAGCCAATGTTTCAATCAGTTTAATGTACTGCAGCTTGCTTGCTCCTGTCTCTTCGGTGTAAGATGTAGTGACATGATTGTTAAAGTTTGTGTGAGGTAATTGGAGGTCTCGTGAGAAGAGGTTGAAGAAGGCTGGAGAAAGAACTGCATATTCCAACTCCACTGTATAGTTTAACTGTTTAAGAAGGGAAGCCATTGTGAGCTCTTCTGCCATGGCGGCCGGTTATGAAACTGACCAAACACTTTGTGTCATTGTTGTGGAAGGTGGTGCCAAGTACAATGTGTGTGGGGACGTCTCGTGGACAGTGGCGAATGCTCTTTTTATGTCTACTGCTACTAGTATTGTGCGGGATGGGGCTTCTGGTTGGATGAAGTCATCTAAGATATGTTTGGACGAAAGTAGGATTTGATATCTGATTCTGTTGTGTATCAGTATGTCAGAGTTTGGATACTGACGTTAAAGGTAAAATAGAGCAGTAGGAGGAGAGGAAGCTTTGTAGTTTGGTGAAGTGTAGGATCGATATTATGTTGGCACGTTTCCAGATGTTAGATATGTTGTGTAGTCAGGATTGGTTGAAAACATCCGTAAATGCTTGGGTTGTGATTGGTGCCAGGCGTTTTATGTGAGCATCTGGTACGTAGGCAGAGCCTGTAGAAGGGAAGTTCTTTAAGGTTGTTATTGCAGTGATTGTATCAGTGGGGCCGGAGGGTGGGTTAGCAGTTGCTCCTTTAGGGATTCTGTGTAGCTTCTTCATTACTCTCTCGTTCACGGTTAGGTTGGTTGGTGGCTGACTTTTAAGTAGTCTCGTGTGTATGTTTGAGTGTTCTTTGGGAGAAAGGGTTGTAGCTGGAATTGATCAGGAGAGCAATTGTGAATCTTTTTTTAAGGAGTTACAGAGTTGGTTGCTTGATGTCTTGTGGGTCATTGTGTTGAGGTAGAAGTGCCAGTTTTCTGCATGTCTTTCTGTGACTGGGTTAGTGATGGTGGATTGGTTTCTGATTTCTGTAATGGTGAGTAATTTTGTCAAAGGTGGTTTCTTTGTTTTCTGAGGTGCATAATTTATGAGAAGAAATGTGGATTATAATTCTCTCTATTTCCTTTTTTTATGTAATTCTTACCAGATTCGTTAAAGACGTTCTTGAGGTGTGAGACAGCATGATAAAGGAATGGAAAGTCATTTATATTAAAGTTTTAGAGTTGTAGAGCTTTTTTTCATATACTTTGTTAGGGCTGGTCAATATATATTATATATATATATATATATATATATATATATATATATAATTACATAATTCATACTGTCTGCCTTTATTCATTCCCATCGCACCTCGCCTCATGAAATAACAACCCCCTCCCCCCCATGTGCGCGAGAAGCGCTAGGAAAAGACAGCAAAGGCCCCATTCGTTCACACTCAGTCTATAGCTGTCATGTAATAATGCACCGAAACCAAAGGCTCCCTTTCCACATCCAGGCCCCACAGAACTTTCCATGGTTTACCCCAACGCTTCACATGCCCTGGTTCAATCCATTGACAGCACGTCGACCCCGGTATACCACATCGTTCCAATTCACTCTTTTCACTTGCACGCCATCTTTCCACCTCCAATTTGGGTCCCACTTCTCCTCGTTCCCTCACCTCCGACACATATATCCTCTTGGTCAATCTTTCCACACTCATTCTCTCCATTTGACCAAACCATATCAAAGCACCCTCTTCTTCTCTCTCAACCACACTCTTTTTATCACCTCCCATCTCTCTTACCCTATTATTACTTACTCGATCAAACCACCTCACACCACATATTGTCCTCAAACATCTCATTTCCAGCACATCCATCCTCCTGCGCACAACTCTATCCTTAGCCAACGCCTCGCAACCATACAACATTTGTTGATACCACTATTCCTTCAAACGTACCCATTTTTGCTTTCCGAGATAATGCCTGAATGGAGAAAAATTGGAGGAAGAGTGAAGCGCCTTGGTGATCTGGGAGTGAATTTAGGAGCGAATGGAACCAAGGAAGCGGAAGTGAGTCATGGGTTGGAGGAGGGGGTGAAGATTCTGGGAGCTTTGAAGAACGTGCGGAAAGAGATAACGTTTTCTCGGGTATTTTTGAAGGAATAGTAGTTCCAACACATTATATGGTTGCGAGGCATAGGCTATAGATATGAATTCCTTTGAGAGAGGGTGGATGTGTTTGGAAATGATAATGTTTGAGGGACAATATAATGGTGTGAAGTGGTTTGATCGAGTAAGTAATTTAAGGGTAAGAGAGATGTGTGGAAATAAAAAGAGTATTGTTGAGAGAGCAGAAGAGGTTGTGTTGAAATGGTTTGGGACATATGGAAAGAATGAGTGAGAAGTTGACAAAGAGGATATATGTGTCAGAATTGGAGGAACAAAGAGAAGCGAGAGACCAAATCAGACGCGGAAGGATGGAGTGAAAATGATTTTTGAGCGATCGGGTCCTGAAAATACTGGAGGTAAGAGACATGGAAAGAATAGAGTGAATTGGAACGGATGTGATATACCGGGTCGACGTGCTATCAATGGATTGAAACCAGGGCATGTGAAGCGTCTGGAGTAAACATGGAAAGTCTGTGGGGCCCGGATGTGGATAGAGAACTGTGATTTCGGTGCATTACACATGACAGCTAGAGATTGAGTGTGAAAGAATAGGGCCTTTTTGTCTGTATTCCTGAGCTACCTCGGTGAAGCAGGGGATAGCGATGCTGTTTTCCCCGTGTGGCGGGAATGGTTGAAGGAATCGATGAGCAAGAAAGTATAATATTTGCATGTGTATAGTATGTAATGTCTGTGTATGTGTATGTGTATGGTGATATGTATATGTATGCATGTTGCGTATGTTGGCATTTATGTACATATATGTGTATATGAGGGGATGAGCCATTCTTCGTCCTGTTTCCTGGCGCTACCACATCGCTGACGGCGGAAAACGCCGATTATGTATAATACATATATATATATATTATATAATATATATATCATATATATATATATATATATAATATATATATATAATATATAATATATATATATAATATTATATAATTATTTTTTTTTTTTTTTATTATACTTTGTCGCTGTCTCCCGCGTTTGCGAGGTAGATTTAGTATAATACATATATATATATAATATAAATAATATATCTATATAATAATATATATATATAATATATAATATATATATATATATTATTTTTTTTTTTTTATTATACTTTGTCGCTGTCTCCCGCGTTTGCGAGGTAGCGCAAGGAAACAGACGAAAGAAATGGCCCAACCCCCCCCCCCTAGACATGTAATATACAAACGTCACACACGCAAATATACATACCTACACAGCTTTTCCATGGTTTACCCCAGAACGCTTCACATGCCTTGATTCAATCCACTGACAGCACGTCAACCCCGGTATACCACATCGCCCAATTCACTCTATTCCTGCCCTCCTTTCACCCCTCCTGCATGTTCAGAGCCCCGATCACACAAAATCTTTTTCACTCCATCTTTCCACCTCCAATTTGGTCTCCCTCTTCTCCTCGTTCCCTCCACCTCCGACACATATATCCTCTTGGTCAATCTTTCCTCACTCATTCTCTCCATGTGCCCAAACCATTTCAAAACGCCCTCTTCTGCTCTCTCAACCACGCTCTTTTTATTTCCACACATCTCTCTTACCCTTACGTTACTTACTCGATCAAACAACCTCACACCACACATTGTCCTCAAACATCTCATTTCCAGCACATCCATCCTCCTGCGCACAACTCTATCCATAGCCCACGCCTCGCAACCATACAACATTGTTGGAACCACTATTCCTTCAAACATACCCATTTTTGCTTTCCGAGATAATGTTCTCGACTTCCACACATTCTTCAAGGCCCCCAGAATTTTCGCCCCCTCCCCCACCCTATGATCCACTTCCGCTTCCATGGTTCCATCCGCTGCCAGATCCACTCCCAGATATCTAAAACACTTCACTTCCTCCAGTTTTTCTCCATTCAAACTCACCTCCCAATTGACTTGACCCTCAACCCTACTGAAACCTAATAACCTTGCTCTTATTCACATTTACTCTTAACTTTCTTCTTCCACACACTTTACCAAACTCAGTCACCAGCTTCTGCAGTTTCTCACATGAATCAGCCACCAGCGCTGTATCATCAGCGAACAACAACTGACTCACTTCCCAAGCTCTCTCATCCCCAACTGACTTCATACTTGCCCCTCTTTCCAAAACTCTTGCATTTACCTCCCTAACAACCCCATCCATAAACAAATTAAACAACCATGGAGACATCACACACCCCTGCCGCAACCTACATTCACTGAGAACCAATCACTTTCCTCTCTTCCTACACGTACACATGCCTTACATCCTCGATAAAAACTTTTCACTGCTTCTAAAACTTGCCTCCCACACCATATATCTTAATACCTTCCACAGAGCATCTCTATCAACTCTATCATTTTGCCTTCTCCAAATCCATAAATGCTACATACAATCCATTTGCTTTTCTAAGTATTTCTCACATACATTCTTCAAAGCAAACACCTGATCCACACATCCTCTACCACTATTCTGAAACCACACTGCTCTTCCCCAATCTGAGGGCCTTACATGCCTTCACACCTCCATCAAAAACCCTCCCATATAATTTACCAGGAATACTCAACAAACTTATACCTCTGTAATTTGAGCACTCACTCTTATCCCCTTTGCCTTTGTACAATATATATATATATATATATATATATATAATATATATATATTTTATATATATATATATAATATATATAATAACCTAATAACCATGTGAATAAGAGCAAGGTTATTAGGTACAGTAGGGTGAGGGTCAAGTCCCAAATTGGGAGAGTAGTTTGAATGGAGAAAAACTGGAGAAGTGAAGTGTTTTAGAATATCTGGGAGTGGATCTGTCAGCGGATGAACCATGAAGCGAAGTGGATCATAGATGGGGGAGGGGCGAAAATTTTGGGAGCCTTGAAAAATGTGTGGAAGTCGAGAACATTATCTCGGAAAGCAAAAAAGGGTATGTTTGAAGGAATAGTGGTTCCAACAATGCTGTATGGTTGCGAGGCGTGGGCTATGGATAGAGATGTGCGCAGGAGGATGGATGTGCTGGAAATGAGATGTTTGAGGACAATGTGTGGTGTGAGGTGGTTTGATCGAGTAAGTAACGTAAGGGTAAGAGAGATGTGTGGAAATAAAAAGAGCGTGGTCGAGAGAGCAGAAGAGGGTGTTTTGAAATGGTTTGGGCACATGGAGAGAATGAGTGAGGAGAGATTGACCAAGAGATATATGTGTCGGAGGTGGAGGGAACGAGGAGAAGAGGGAGACCAAATTGGAGGTGGAAAGATGGAGTGAAAAAGATTTTGTGTGATCGGGGCCTGAACATGCAGGAGGGTGAAAGGAGGGCAAAAATAGAGTGAATTGGAGTCATGTGGTATACAGGGGTGGACGTGCTGTCAGTGATTTAAGCAAGGCATGTGAAGCGTCTGGGGTAAACCATGGAAAGCTGTGTAGGTATGTATATTGCGTGTGTGGACGTGTGTATGATACATGTGTAATGGGGGGGGGGTTGGGCCATTTCTTTCGTCTGTTTCCTTGCGCTACCTCGCAAACGCGGGAGACAGCGACAAAGTATAAAAAAAAAAAAAAAAAAAAAAAAAAAATATATATATATAATATATATATATATATATAAAATAAAAATATATATATATATATATATATATATAATATATATATTATATATATATATATATATATATATATATATATAGAATATATATATAATATATATCTGGCAGTGGATCTGGCAGCGGATGGAACCATGGAAGCGGAAGTGGATCATAGGATCGGGGAGGGGCGAAAATTCTGGGAGCCTTGAAGAATGTGTGGAAGTCGAGAACATTATCTCGGAAAGCAAAATGGGTATGTTTGAAGGAATAGTGGTTCCAACAATGTTGTGTGGTTGCGAGGCGTGGACTATGGATAGAGTTGTGCGCAGGAGGATGGATGTGCTGGAAATGAGATGTTTGAGGACAATGTGTGGTGTGAGGTGGTTTGATCGAGTAAGTAACGTAAGGGTAAGAGAGATGTGTGGAAATAAAAAGAGCGTGGTTGAGAGAGCAGAAGAGGGTGTTTTGAAATGGTTTGGTCACATGGAGAGAATGAGTGAGGAAAGATTGACCAAGAGGATATATGTGTCGGAGGTGGAGGGAACGAGGAGAAGAGGGAGATTAAATTGGAGGTGGAAAGATGGAGTGAAAAAGATTTTGTGTGATCGGGTCCTGAACATGCAGGAGGGTGAAAGGAGGGCAAAGAATAGAGTGAATTGGATCGATGTGGTATACCGGGGTTGACGTGCTGTCAGTGGATTGAATCAAGGCATGTGTATGGGGGTGGGTTGGGCCATTTCTTTCGTCTGTTTCCTTGCGCTACCTCGCAAACGCGGGAGACAGCGACAAAGCAAAAAAAAATATATATATATATATATATATATATATATATATATATATATATATTATATATATATATATATATATATATATATATATTCACCTTGGATGAAACAGTACATTGCACTGGATCGACTTATATGTCAGTCTGAGTTTGAAATCCTGGTCGATTACTCCTCGGAAGTGATGGAACTAAAACAAAGTCAGAGGCTTTGTTTTCGTCCCGCTATAAATCATGTATTGGCTCCCGGGAGACGTCTCGTCAAGTACTGTTTTCTGGTTTTCAAACATACAGTAGGAGTCACCGAGTGTTTGACTAACTTTCTTTATTTTCATTTACTTATGCTGAAATAAGTTTACATTGTCACATTTATTGCCAGCCCTGTTTATCACCGCATCGTAGTTGTACATTAACGTTCCATGTTTCTTAATCTAAGGCCCATATTAGAAATCCATTACTGAGTTACTTCATACATCTCTCATCTTCCATATGACGTTGCACTTTCCCATATATCACTCCTCTTTCTTTTTAGTTTATTGAAGCCTCATTTACATCATCTAATTTCTGTTTTTCTTAGCTATCATATTTACCTATAATATATTTTCATCAAGTGTTATTGTACTGATATTTGTTTCTCTATAGACGAGAAGGCCAATGTAATTATTTTGCAGCGTTGTCACAGTATTACCTGATACATGTTCGCTATTTCCCCATTAGCGAGGTAGTGCTCGGAGCAGACAAAGAAATGGCCTCATTCGTTTACATCCATTCTCCTGCAGTCATGATATCGGACTCTGCCTGCTCGAGGTTACACCACGAAGGAAAAGTCACCTTTGCTGAAGCTGTATCATTAAGAGTGCAGCCTCTTCAAAGAACTTCTCACTCCATATCCATGCTACTGGAAGTAGCGCAGCCTGGAGCTTCCAGAGTCTTTAGAAAGTTCCCAAGTAGCACCAAGACTCTATCATAGAAATTGGTCCTAAGATATCTATAACCTGAAAAGAATAGATCAACATATACGTAATTCGCGCCTCAGGAGTCACATCAATCATTATGAGGTTTCTGCAGCGCTCGGGAAGGCAGTCACGCCTACCAGTCATGACCAGAGGTCATAATGTTGTGATATACATGCTCCTAAATGCGAAGAGTGCAGGGCAATTGAGTAGAAGCTCTGTGTTTTTCTTCTAGTAGTTGCATCAGGGGCATGAAGGGCCATGGGATATGATAACATGGTCATTGTAGTGATGTAGGAATGGGTGATGTCCATAGTTTGGACAGGAAAGTGTGAGACGTGCTTGTCTGGGGAACGTGGTTTCTAATAGGGTATGTTTCGGGTAGAGTTTAAGACGTAGACAGGAGGGCGGGTTATTTCAGTGTGTATTTGTTGTGGGTTGAGGAATATGAGGATAGACGTCTCTGAAGTGTGAGGTAGGGATAAGCTTTTTATTTGTACCTGGGTGTCGATGGTTTGTTATGGAGTGGTTTGGATGAAGGTTTCTATCACTGTTGAATAGAACTTTGTGCCGAAAAGGTTAAATTGGAAATGTCCTTGGGGGATGGAGAGAGAGAGAGAGAGAGAGAGAGAGAGAGAGAGAGAGAGAGAGAGAGAGAGAGAGAGAGAGAGAGAGAGAGAGAGAGAGAGAATTTGTTTCATTGTACAGATGATGAGTGCTTATCGTTGCTAGGAAGCCAGTGATTGTTCTGAGTGCAGTATTTTGTGTAGTTTGCTTCTTTTTTTGTAGCTACACTTGAAAAGGTGATGGACCAGGCAGGTGAGGCGTAGTTTAGACTGGAATGAATGGATTATCTATAGGGATATTAAGTTTTCCTTTTTCTTGTCCAAATTTCGTGCCAGTTATCACTTTGAGGATATTTACTTTCTGTGTTGCTTTTGTGTTGTTTCTGTTGGTTTGGGGAGCGAGTGCCATGCGTATGTCGTACGTGTTGCCCAGAATGGTTGGTGTTTTGTTCAGTGGGAGTGATTGTCTGCTCAAGCCGACTATAGGGTGTTAGCATGATTAGTGTTTCTTTGGGGTTAATACAGTGATTTAAGACTTCTGTGGAGATGCAGACATTCTGTTCTGGATACAGCCAATGTTTCAATCAGTTTAATGTACTGCAGCTTGCTTGCTCCTGTCTCTTCGGTGTAAGATGTAGTGACATGATTGTTAAAGTTTGTGTGAGGTAATTGGAGGTCTCGTGAGAAGAGGTTGAAGAAGGCTGGAGAAAGAACTGCATATTCCAACTCCACTGTATAGTTTAACTGTTTAAGAAGGGAAGCCATTGTGAGCTCTTCTGCCATGGCGGCCGGTTATGAAACTGACCAAACACTTTGTGTCATTGTTGTGGAAGGTGGTGCCAAGTACAATGTGTGTGGGGACGTCTCGTGGACAGTGGCGAATGCTCTTTTTATGTCTACTGCTACAAGTATTGTGCGGGATGGGGCTTCTGGTTGGATGAAGTCATCTAAGATATGTTTGGACGAAAGTAGGATTTGATATCTGATTCTGTTGTGTATCAGTATGTCAGAGTTTGGATACTGACGTTAAAGGTAAAATAGAGCAGTAGGAGGAGAGGAAGCTTTGTAGTTTGGTGAAGTGTAGGATCGATATTATGTTGGCACGTTTCCAGATGTTAGATATGTTGTGTAGTCAGGATTGGTTGAAAACATCCGTAAATGCTTGGGTTGTGATTGGTGCCAGGCGTTTTATGTGAGCATCTGGTACGTAGGCAGAGCCTGTAGAAGGGAAGTTCTTTAAGGTTGTTATTGCAGTGATTGTATCAGTGGGGCCGGAGGGTGGGTTAGCAGTTGCTCCTTTAGGGATTCTGTGTAGCTTCTTCATTACTCTCTCGTTCACGGTTAGGTTGGTTGGTGGCTGACTTTTAAGTAGTCTCGTGTGTATGTTTGAGTGTTCTTTGGGAGAAAGGGTTGTAGCTGGAATTGATCAGGAGAGCAATTGTGAATCTTTTTTTAAGGAGTTACAGAGTTGGTTGCTTGATGTCTTGTGGGTCATTGTGTTGAGGTAGAAGTGCCAGTTTTCTGCATGTCTTTCTGTGACTGGGTTAGTGATGGTGGATTGGTTTCTGATTTCTGTTAATGGTGAGTAATTTTGTCAAAGGTGGTTTCTTTGTTTTCTGAGGTGCATAATTTATGAGAAGAAATGTGGATTATAATTCTCTCTATTTCCTTTTTTTATGTAATTCTTACCAGATTCGTTAAAGACGTTCTTGAGGTGTGAGACAGCATGATAAAGGAATGGAAAGTCATTTATATTAAAGTTTTAGAGTTGTAGAGCTTTTTTTCATATACTTTGTTAGGGCTGGTCAATATATATATATATATATATATATATATATATATATATATATATATATATATATATATATATATATATATATACACTTATTTATTTTTTTTGCTTTGTCGCTGTCTCCCGCGTTAGCGAGGTAGCGCAAGGAAACAGACGTCCATACACGCAAATATACATACCTATACATCTCGACGTATACATATATATACACACACGACATATACATATATATACATGTACATAATTTATACTGTCTACCTTCATTCGTTCCCATCGCCACCCCGCCACACATGAAATAACAACCCCCTCCCCCCGCATGTGCGCGAGGTAGCGCTAGGAAAAGACACAAAGGCCATATTCGTTCACACTCAGTCTCTAGCTGTCATGTATAATGCACTGAAACCACAGCTGCCTTTCCACGTCCAGGCCCAACAGAACTTTCCATGGTTTACCCCAGACGCTTCACACGCCCTGGTTCAATCCATTGACAGCACGTCGACCCCGGTATACCACGTCGTTCCAATTCACTCTATTCCTTTGCATGCATTTCACCCTCCTGCATGTTCAGGCCCCGATCACTCAAAATCTTTTTCACTCCATCTTTCCACCTGGAATTTGGTCTCCCACTTTTCCTCGTTCCCTCCACCTCCGACACATATATCCTCTTGGTCAATCTTTCCTTACTCATTCTCTCCATGTGACCAAACCATTTCAAAACACCCTCTTCTGCTCCTTCAACCACACTCTTTTTATTACCACACATCTCTCTTACCCTATTATTACTTACTCGATCAAACCACCTCACACCACATATTGTCCTCAAACATCTCATTTCCAGCACATCCACCCTTCTCCGCACAACTCTATCTATAGCCCACGCCTCGCAACCATATAGCATTGTTGGAACCTCTATTCCTTCAAACATACCAATTTTTGCTTTCCAAGATAACGTTCTCGACTTCCACACATTCTTCAACGCTCCCAGAACTTTCGCCCCCTCCCCCACCCTATGATTCACTTCCGCTTCCATGGTTCCATCCGCTGCCAAATCCACTCCCAGATATCTATAACACTTCACTTCCTCCAGTTTTTCTCCATTCAAACTTACCTCCCAATTGACTGGAATAAACAAAGAAATGACCTCATTCGCTCACATCTCCCTGTCCTCAACCGGCTCCATATGCCCTAAAACATCACACTGACCGCGTGTTCCCCCCGTATGCCACATAGATCCGGTTCACTCTATCCCTTGCAAGCCTCGCATCCTCCTGCATGGTTACGCCTCATCCTTCCATCTCCTCCTTGGTTTCTCCCATCTTTTTCCCCATATTTCTTACATATATTCCTTTTCGGCCTTCCTCTCTTCATTCATCCTCCATATATGTTCAAACAATTTTCTGCACCAACTCTTCAGCTTTTTCATGGATACTTCTCATACTGCCGCACCTCTTTATTACCAGTTAATCCTTATTTGATCAGTCCTCCTCACATCCTATACTGTCATCAATTATTTCATGTCCAACACATCCACCTTCTTCCGTGCTGCTTTATCTGTGGCCCATACCTCGCATCTATATAATACCGTCGAAAATATTACACCATCAAACACACCCATCTTTGCCCTCATCTCTCTTTCCACACACTCCTCATTGCTTCCAGGAGCTCGGCTCCCTCACCCACCCTATAGCTCCGTTCCATTCGCTGTCATGTCCACTCACAGGTCATCTAAAATGCTCCACTTCCTCCAAGTCGTCTCCATTCATACTCACACTCCAACTAACATGTCCTTTTCTACTGCTAAACCTAATCATCTTGCTTCTAAACACATTTACTCTCCACGTTTTCCTTTCACACACTCTCCTAAACTCATACACCAGCTTCTGCAGTTTCTCACTCGATCCTGCCACCAGCGCCGTGTCGTCAGCAAACAACTAACTCACCTCCTAGACCCCCATATCCTCAACTGTTTTTACACCCACTTGTGCGCTGTTCACATGGAGGAACACAGTTGGGGATGTATATCCAGCTGCCTGTCCAAACAATAACGTACCGTATAAGTCAAGTCAAATACCACATAAATTGATATTTCTGGCTTAACCTCTGTGGCTCGTCAGTACAAACCTTGAACACAACGGGACGACCCTCGAAAATGACGCTACGGCCCTTGAGCATGACGGTATGACCCTTGAGCATGACGGTGCGACCCTTGGGTATGACCGAATGGTCTTTGACCCGACCCATTAGCGTCAGGAAAAAATAGTTGACATCATACTCTAGAGTCAAACCTTCGTGGCTGTATGTCGTACCGTCGTGCTCAGGGACAGACAGTCGTAAATAAGGGTCGAACCATCGAACTCAAGGTAACTGTTGTAATGATGGGTCATATCGTCGTACACAAAGACCGTTCAGTCTTACGAGTCGTACTGTCTTGCTAATGAGTCATACCACTGTGATCAGGGGTTTCATATTCATTTTGAATGCGTGCCCTGATACATACTCCGTTATCATCTTGATTCCATGTTCTACACAAAACCGCTTAGAGAGAGAGAGAGAGAGAGAGAGAGAGAGAGAGAGAGAGAGAGAGAGAGAGAGAGAGAGAGAGAGAGATTTCTTCCTTGCAAGACCTTAAGACGAGATTTAGCCAGAAGGCAGTGGGCTAGCGCGTAATATTCACCATAGGAAAATCTAGACTTACGAAGAACGAGTCGTTTGAGTTATGTGTGCTGTCAAGTGTTATGTGCGGAGTGGAGAAATTTTATGTTTAAGGAATGAAAGCCAGCAGCCCACATATGGGTGAGGCAGAAAGAAAAGATAGCCAGCTGGGTCAAAGGAGTGACTGTTGACAGACACTGAAATGCTGGCTCACCGCGCAGCTGTCGCTGACTCTCCCAGTACCTGGACATAGTACGGGTAATATGCCTTCCTGGTCGGCGGCTATCTGCTGCCTACCAGACAGAGAGAGAGAGAGAGAGAGAGAGAGAGAGAGAGTGAGAGTGAGAGAGAGAGAGAGAATCTTTTGTGCAGCAAGATTTATGATGACAACGGTGCGTGGCGAGCGAGTTCCCTGGACCAACACGCTTCAACAACTCTCACTGAATGGATATAGAATTTTGCATGTCAGGAAAGGTATAGAAATGGGGCGTGAGGTTTATAACAACAGAGCTGCGTCTTGCTGTGGTTTTGGTGATGGTTCCGCCTTGCTATGGCTGCGGCGACAGTTCCGTTTTGCTGTGGTTGTGGTAACGGGTTCCGTCTTGCTGCGGGTTATGGGTATGTTTCACTCTTGCTTTCGTTGTGGCGATGGTTTCATCTTGCTGTGGTTGTAGTAATGATTCCGTCTTGCTGTGGTTGTGGAAGTGGATCCGTCCTGAAGTGGTTGTTGTAATGGTTCCGTCTTGCTATGCTGTGGCATTGGTTTCCGTCTTGCTGAGGGTCTTGTGATGGTTCCGTCTTGCTGTGGTTGTGGTAGTGGATCCGTCTTGCTGTGGTTGTGGTAGTGGATCCGTCTTGCTGTGGATGTTGTAATGGTTCCGTCTTGCTATGGTGTGGCGTTGGTTCCGTCTTGCTGAGGGTGTTGTGATGGTTCCGTCTTGCTGTGGTTGTAGTCATGGTTCCGTCTTGCTGCGGATGTGAAATAGTACTGTCTGCCGTCTTCTGTGTTTATGGCAATGGTTACGTCTTGCTATGGTTGCGACCACAGCACCGTCTTGTAGTGGATGTGGTAATGGTGCCGTCTTGCTACGGCTGTGAAAGCTGTCTGCTCGGATGAGTCCATGTGGCTGGAGTGCTGAGTCAATACGACGCTCACACACACTCACGCACCTGAGGCACTCAGTGCAACGGGTGATGGTCGTCTGCACTGGGATTAAGAGAGGTCTCTCTCTCTCTCTCTCTCTCTCTCTCTCTCTCTCTCTCTCTCTCTCTCTCTCTCTCTCTCTCTCTCTCTCTCTCTCTAGGAAGTATGGAGACACTACCGCCTAGGCATCAGGAAGGTAAGTGAGAGTAACGCTGTTTAGCCAGCACTTCATTGGCTCTCAAGTTCCTCTTCCTGGTCTGATGTTCCTGCCTTACGTATAGACCTTCTCTCTCCATCTCGCACATAACATTTGACAGCATATAACTCATATGACTCCTAAGATTATAACCGTAGATTTTCCTACAGTGAGCACTATACGCTAGCCTTACCTTCTTAGGAAATCTATTAGTAGATACTCTTAGGCAGGTATTCTCTCTGTCTACATATATATATATATATATATATATATATATATATATATATATATATATATATATATATATATATATATATATATGTATATATATTTTCTTTTTTTTTCATACTTCGTCGCTGTCTCCCGCGTCTGCGAGGTAGCGCAAGGAAACAGACGAAAGAAATGGCCCAACCCACCCCCCATACACATGTATATACATACGTCCACACACGCAAATATACATACCTACACAGCTTTCCATGGTTTACCCCAGACGCTTCACATGCCTTGATTCAATCCACTGACAGCACGTCAACCCCGGTATACCACATCGCTCCAATTCACTCTATTCCTTGCCCTCCTTTCACCCTCCTGCATGTTCAGGCCCCGATCACACAAAATCTTTTTCACTCCATCTTTCCACCTCCAATTTGGTCTCCCTCTTCTCCTTGCTCCCTCCACCTCCGACACATATATCCTCTTGGTCAATCTTTCCTCACTCATCCTCTCCATGTGCCCAAACCACTTCAAAACACCCTCTTCTGCTCTCTCAACCACGCTCTTTTTATTTCCACACATCTCTCTTACCCTTACGTTACTCACTCGATCAAACCACCTCACACCACACATTGTCCTCAAACATCTCATTTCCAGCACATCCATCCTCCTGCGCACAACTCTATCCATAGCCCACGCCTCGCAACCATACAACATTGTTGGAACCACTATTCCTTCAAACATACCCATTTTTGCTTTCCGAGATAATGTTCTCGACTTATACACATTCTTCAAGGCCCCCAGAATTTTCGCCCCCTCCCCCACCCTATGATCCACTTCCGCTTCCATGGTTCCATCCGCTGCCAGATCCACTCCCAGATATCTAAAACACTTCACTTCCTCCAGTTTTTCTCCATTCAAACTCACCTCCCAATTGACTTGACCCTCAACCCTACTGTACCTAACAACCTTGCTCTTATTCACATTTACATTTAACTTTCTTCTTCCACATACTTTACCAAACTCAGTCTCCAGCTTCTGCAGTTTCTCACATGAATCAGCCACCAGCGCTGTATCATCAGCGAACAACAACTGACTCACTTCCCAAGCTCTCTCATCCCCAACAGACTTCATACTTGCCCCTCTTTCCAAAACTCTTGCATTTACCTCCCTAACAACCCCATCCATAAACAAATTAAACAACCATGGAGACATCACACACCCCTGCCGCAAACCTACATTCACTGAGAACCAATCACTTTCCTCTCTTCCTACACGTACACATGCCTTACATCCTCGATAAAAACTTTTCACTGCTTCTAACAACTTTCCTCCCACACCATATATTCTTAATACCTTCCACAGAGCATCTCTATCAACTCTATCATATGCCTTCTCCAGATCCATAAATGCTACATACAAATCCATTTGCTTTTCTAAGTATTTCTCACATACATTCTTCAAAGCAAACACCTGATCCACACATCCTCTACCACTTCTGAAACCACACTGCTCTTCCCCAATCTGATGCTCTGTACATGCCTTCACCCTCTCAATCAATACCCTCCCATATAATTTACCAGGAATACTCAACAAACTTATACCTCTGTAATTTGAGCACTCACTCTTATCCCCTTTGCCTTTGTACAATGGCACTATGCACGCATTCCGCCAATCCTCAGGCACCTCACCATGAGTCATACATACATTAAATAACATTACCAACCAGTCAACAATACAGTCACCCCGTTTTTTAATAAATTCCACTGCAATACCATCCAAACCTGCTGCCTTGCCGGCTTTCATCTTCCGCAAAGCTTTCACTACCTCTTCTCTGTTTACCAAATCATTTTCCCTAACCCTCTCACTTTGCACACCACCTCGACCAAAACACCCTATATCTGCCACTCTATCATCAAACACATTCAGCAAACCTTGAAAATACTCACTCCATCTCCTTCTCACATCACCACTACTTGTTATCACCTCCCCATTTGCGCCCTTCACTGAAGTTCCCATTTGCTCCCTTGTCTTACGCACTTTATTTACCTCCTTCCAGAACATCTTTTTATTCTCCCTAAAATTTAATGATACTCTCTCACCCCAACTCTCATTTGCCCTTTTTTTCACCTCTTGCACCTTTCTCTTGACCTCCTGTCTCTTTCTTTTATACATCTCCCACTCAGTTGCATTTTTTCCCTGCAAAAATCGTCCAAATGCCTCTCTCTTCTCTTTCACTAATATTCTTACTTCTTCATCCCACCACTCACTACCCTTTCTAATCAACCCACCTCCCACTCTTCTCATGCCACAAGCATCTTTTGCGCAATCCATCACTGATTCCGTAAATACATCCCATTCCTCCCCCACTCCCCTTGCTTCCATTGTTCTCACCTTTTTCCATTCTGTACTCAGTCTCTCCTGGTACTTCCTCACACAGGTCTCCTTCTCAAGCTCACTTACTCTCACCACCCTCTTCACCCCAACATTCACTCTTCTTTTCTGAAAACCCATACAAATCTTCACCTTAGCCTCCATATATATACATATGTATGTATATATATATGTATATATATATATATTTCCCAAAGCAAGGAGAAGAGGGAGACCAAATTGGAGGTGGAAAGATGGAGTGAAAAAGATTTTGTGTGATCGGGGCCTGAACATGCAGGAGGGTGAAAGGAGGGCAAGGAATAGAGTGAATTGGAGCGATGTGGTATACCGGGGTTGACGTGCTGTCAGTGGATTGAATCAAGGCATGTGAAGCGTCTGGGGTAAACCATGGAAAGCTGTGTAGGTATGTATATTTGCGTGTGTGGACGTATGTTTATACATGTGTATGGGGGGGGGTTGGGCCATTTCTTTCGTCTGTTTCCTTGCGCTACCTCGCAAACGCGGGAGACAGCGACAAAGTAAAAAAAAAAAAAGAAAAAAAAAAAAAAATATATATATATATATATATATATATATATATATATATATATATATATATATATATATATATATTTGAATGGAGAAAAACTGGAGGAAGTGAAGTGTTTTAGATATCTGGGAGTGGATCTGGCAGCGGATGGAATCATGGAAGCGGAAGTGGATCATAGGGTGGGGGAGGGGGCGAAAATTCTGGGGGCCTTGAAGAATGTGTGGAAGTCGAGAACATTATCTCGGAAAGCAAAAATGGGTATGTTTGAAGGAATAGTGGTTCCAACAATGTTGTATGGTTGCGAGGCGTGGGCTATGGATAGAGTTGTGCGCAGGAGGATGGATGTGCTGGAAATGAGATGTTTGAGGACAATGTGTGGTGTGAGGTGGTTTGATCGAGTGAGTAACGTAAGGGTAAGAGAGATGTGTGGAAATAGAAGGAGCGTGGTTGAGAGAGCAGAAGAGGGTGTTTTGAAGTGGTTTGGGCACATGGAGAAGATGAGTGAGGAAAGATTGACCAAGAGGATATATGTGTCGGAGGTGGAGGGAACAAGGAGAAGAGGGAGACCAAATTGGAGGTGGAAAGATGGAGTGAAAAAGATTTTGTGTGATCGGGGCCTGAACATGCAGGAGGGTGAAAGGAGGGCAAGGAACAGAGTGAATTGGAGCGATGTGGTTTACCGGGGCTGACGTGCTGTCAGTGGATTGAATCAAGGCATGTGAAGCGTCTGGGGTAAACCATGGAAAGCTGTGTAGGTATGTATATTTGCATGTGTGGACGTATGTATATACATGTGTATGGGGGGGGGGGGTTGGGCCATTTCTTTCGTCTGTTTCCTTGCGCTACCTCGCAAACGCGGGAGACAGCGACAAAGTATAAAAAAAAAAAAAAAAATGTATATATGTTTCCTTGCGCTACCTCGCAAACGCGGGAGACAGCGACAAAGCAAAAAAAAAAAAAACATATATATATATATATATATATATATATATATATATATATATATATATATTTCTTCTTTCACACATTTTACCAAACTCAGTCACCAGCTTCTGCAGTTTCTCACATGAATCAGCCACCAGCGCTGTATCATCAGCGAACAACAACTGACTCACTTCCCAAGCTCTCTCATCCCCAACAGACTTCATACTTGCCCCTCTTTCCAAAACTCTTGCATTTACCTCCCTAACAACCCCATCCATAAACAAATTAAACAACCATGGAGACATCACACACCCCTGCCGCAAGCCTACATTCACTGAGAACCAATCACTTTCCTCTCTTCCTACACGTACACATGCCATACATCCTCGATAAAAACTTTTCACTGCTTCTAACAACTTGCCTCCCACACCATATATTCTTAATACCTTCCACAGAGCATCTCTATCAACTCTATCATATACCTTCTCCAGATCCATAAATGCTCATACAAATCCATTTGCTTTTCTAAGTATTTCTCACATACATTCTTCAAAGCAAACACCTGATCCACACATCCTCTACCACTTCTGAAACCACACTGCTCTTCCCCAATCTGATGCTCTGTACACGCCTTCACCCTCTCAATCAATACCCTCCCATATAAGAAGAAGAAAGTTAAGAGTAAATGTGAATAAGAGCAAGGTTATTAGGTACAGTAGGGTTGAGGGTCAAGTCAATTGGGAGGTAAGTTTGAATGGAGAAAAACTGGAGGAAGTAAAGTGTTTTAGATATCTGGGAGTGGATCTGGCAGCGGATGGAACCATGGAAGCGGAAGTGGATCATAGGGTGGGGGAGGGGTCGAAAATCCTGGGAGCCTTGAAGAATGTGTGGAAGTCGAGAACATTATCTCGGAAAGCAAAAATGGGTATGTTTGAAGGAATAGTGGTTCCAACAATGTTGTATGGTTGCGAGGCGTGGTCTCTGGATAGAGTTGTGCGCAGGAGGATGGATGTGCTGGAAATGAGATGTTTGAGGACAATGTGTGGTGTGAGGTGGTTTGATCGAGTAAGTAACGTAAGGGTAAGAGAGATGTGTGGAAATAAAAAGAGCGTGGTTGAGAGAGCAGAAGAGGGTGTTTTGAAATGGTTTGGGCACATGGAGAGAATGAGTGAGGAAAGATTGACCAAGAGGATATATGTGTCGGACGTGGAGGGAACGAGGAGAAGTGGGAGACCAAACTGGAGGTGGAAAGATGGAGTGAAAAAGATTTTGTGTGATCGGGGCCTGAACATGCAGGAGGGTGAAAGGAGGGCAAGGAATAGAGTGAACTGGATCGATGTAGTATACCGGGGTTGACATGCTGTCAGTGGATTGATTCAGGGCATGTGAAGCGTCTGGGGTAAACCATGGAAAGCTGTGTAGGTATGTATATTTGCGTGTGTGGACGTATGTATATACATGTGTATGGGGGTGGGTTGGGCCATTTCTTTCGTCTGTTTCCTTGCGCTACCTCGCAAACGTGGGAGACAGCGAAAAAAAAGAAAAAAAAAATATATATATATATATATATATATATATATATATATATATATATATATATATATATATATATATGAATTGGATCGATGTGGTATACCGGGGTTGACGTGCTGTCAGTAGATTGAATCAGGGCATGTCAAGCGTCTGGGGTAAACCATGGAAAGTAGTGTGGGGCCTGGATGTGGAAAGGGAGCTGTGGTTTCGGGCATTATTGCATGACAGTTAGAGACTGAGTGTGAACGAATGGGGTCTTTATTGTATTTTCCTAGCGCTACCTCGCACACATGAGGGGGGAGGGGGATGGTATTCCATGTGTGGCGAGGTGGCGATGGAAATGAATAAAGGCAGACAGTGTGAATTGTGTGCATGGGTATATATGTATGTGTCTGTTTGTGTATATATATGTGTACATTGAGATGTATAGGTATGTATATTTGTGTGTGTGGACGTGTATGTATATACATGTGTATAGGGGTGGGTTGGGCCATTTCTTTCGTCTGTTTCGTTGCGCTACCTCGCAAACGCGGGAGACAGCGACAAAGCAAAATAAATAAATAGATATGATATATATATATATATATATATATATATATATATATATATATATATATATATATATATATATATATATAGTATATATATATGTATATATATATGAATATATATATATATATATATATATATATATATATATATATATATATATATATATATATATATATATATATATATATATATATATATATATATATATGTGTGTGTGTGCGTTTGTGTGTGTATGAGTGTGTGTGTGTGTATGTATTATTTCTTGATAATTGCTGTCTCCTGCGTTAGCGAGGTAGCGCAAGGAAACAGACGAAAGAATGGCCCAACCCACCCACATACACATGTTTATACATAAACGTCCACACATAAACATATACATACCTATACATTTCAATGTATTCATACATATACATACACAGATATATACATATATACGCATGTGTATATCCACATTTGCTGCCTTCAACCATTTCTGTCGCCACCCCGCCATACATGAAATGGCACACTCCTCCCCACGCGCGCGCGTGAGGTAGCACTAGGAATGGACAACAAAGGCCACATTCGTTCACACTCATTCTTTAGCTGTCATCTGTAATACACCGAAACCACAGCTCCCTTTGTACATCCAGGCCCCACAAAACATTCCATGCTTTACCCCAGACGCTTCACATGTTATGGTTCAATCCAATGACAGCACGTCGACCCCTGTATAACTCATCGTTCCAGTTCACTCTATTCCTTGTACGCCTTTCACCCTCCTGTATGTTCAGGCCCCCATCGCTCAAAATCTTTTTCATTCTATCCTTCCACCACGAATTTGGTCTCCCACTTCCCCTCGTTCCCACCTCTGACACATATATCCTCTTTGTCAATCTTTCCTCTCTCATTCTCTCCGTGTGACCAAACCATTTCAATACACCCTCCTCTGCTTTCTTAACCACACTCTTTATTACCACACATCTCTCTTACTCTTTCATCACTTACTCGATCAAACCACCTCACACCTCATATTGTCCTCAAAGATTTCATTTCCAGCACATCCACCTCCTCCGCACAACCCTATCTATAGCCCACGCCTCGCAACCATATAACATTGTTGGTATCACTATTCCTTCAAACATACCCAATTTTGCTCTCCGAGATAACGTTCTCGCCTTCCACACATTCTTCAACAATCCCAGAACCTTCGCTTTCTCCTCCACCCTGTGAGTCACTTCTTCTTCTATGCTTCTATCCACTGCTAAATCCACTCCCAGATATCTAAATCACATCATTTCGTCCAGTTTTTCTCCCTTCAAACTTCATCCCACTTAACTTGTCCCTCAACCCTACTGTACCTAATAATCTTGCTCTTATTCACATTTATTCTCAGCTTTCTTCTTTCGCACACTTTACCAAACTCAGTCACCAACTTCTGCAGTTTCTCACCTGAATCAGCCCCCAGCGCTGTATCATCAGTGAACAACTGACTCATTTCCCAAACCCTCTCATCCACAACAGACTCCATACTTGCCCCTCTCTCAAAAACTCTTGCATTCACCTCCCTAATCACCCCATCCATAAACAAAATCAAAGCCATTGAGACATCATGCACCCCTGCTGCAAACCGACATTCGCTTGGAACCTATCACTTTCCTCTCTTCCTACTCGTACACATGCCTTACATCCGTGATAAGAAATTTTCACTGCTTCTAGCAACTTACCTCCCTCACCATATGCTCTTAATACCTTCCACAAAGCATCTTTATCCACTCTATCATATACCTTCTCCATACCCATGAATGCTACATACAAATCCATTTCTTGTTCTAAGTATTTCGCACATACATTCTTCAAGGTAAACATCTAATCCACACATCTTCTACCACTTCTGAAACCACAATGCTCATCCCCAATCTGATGCTCTGTACATGCTTTCACCCTCTCAATCAATACCCTCCCATATAATTTCCCAGGAATACTCAACAAACCTATACCTCTGTAATTTGAACACTCACCTTTATCCCCTTTGCCTTTGTACAATGGCACTATGCATGTATTCCGCCAATCCTTAGGAATCTCACGGTGAACCATACATACAGTTAATATCCTTACCAACCAAACAAAAACACAGTTACCCACTTCATTAATGAATTCCATTGCAATACCATCCAAACCCGCCGCCTTGCCGGCTTTCATCTTCACCAAAGCTTTCACTACCTCTTCTCTGTTTACCAAACTACTCTCCCTGACCCTCTCACTTCGCACACTACCTCGACCAAAACACCCTATATCTGCCACTCTATCATCAAACACATTTAACGAACCTTCAAAATACTCACTCCATCCCCTTCTCACTTCACCAATACTTGTTATTACCTCCACATTAGCCGCCTTTACCGATGTTCCCATTTGTTCTCTTGTCTTACGCACTTTATTTACCTCCTTCCAAAACATATTCTTATTCTGCTAAAATCCATTGATACTCTGTCACCCCAACTCTCATTTGCCCTCTTTTTCACCTCTTGCACATTTCTCTTGACCTCCTGCCTCTTTCTTTTATACATCGCCCAGTCATTAGCACTACTTCCCTGCAAAAATCGTCCAAACGCCTCTCTCTTCTCCGTCACTAATAATCTTACTTCCTCATCCCACTACTCACTACCCTATCTAATCTACCCCCTCCCACTTTTCTCATGCCACAATCGTCTTTTTCATACTATTCGCCATTTTTCGCGTTAGGGAGGTAGCGCTGAGAACAGAGGACTTGAGTCTTTGAGGGAATATCCTCACTTGGGCCCCTTGTCTGTTCCTTCCTTTGGAAAATTAAAAATGAAGGGGGGGGGGGATTTTCGCTCCCTCCCCTTTTAGTCGCCGTCTACGTGCTGAATTTTTTATACCTCCAAACACTGTTCAGTGATTAAAAGCAGAAGTCTTCTGCCTATCGGGCGGACTAACGTATCTTGGAGATGATAAATAGTACACAATAACTAGTGACTCCTTTATGATAATCAACTTCACCAATAGTATTAGCAAACTGCAGTCTGCCAATATAGTTCACAAGAGCTTCTACCCCCTTGAAGGTCGTAACCTTTACAAAAAACTTAAACAACATCGGTGTGACTACTACACCACTTGGTCCACACTTAGGAGTCCACCTTCAAAACAGAGGTCCTAGCATACATATGCTACGGCCACGTAATATGAATGTCACTCTCCAGCATCTTGATGACAACACACTGATATAACGAAACAGATAACGAGAGTTATGGACAGCAGGGAGTATAATCCCTTCATCAAAGCATTGGACAAGCAAGAGCCCAACGATGATTTCAAGTACACCACAGATGACCCCGCGCTCTGCCTTCACGCGACTACCTCGGGTGCAGAGACCTGTGGCAAACCCTTCCGGTGAACGACCCACGAGTTTGAACCCCTACCGACCACACCACCACCTCGAACGATATTCAAGAGAACGTAAGCCCTAGATCAAGATATCACCTACGTTACTGTCCTTATCTATAACACTAGATGATGTGAATCATTCCTCTTTCGCCCTTTTTATTTTGTTTTTCATCGTTCTTCAGCAATTTTAAAGAAACGTCTCATATATTTAAAAGATAAAGTAAAGATAAAGATAGGACATTAATTTCACGAGTTTTCTGAGGAAGCAGAATGCGTGGAGATAAATATTAAAGATACCGACAAACACTGGCTAATATTATGTATGTTTTGGTCTTTAACAGAGTATTAAATATATATATATATATATATATATATATATATATATATATATATATATATTTATATATATCCCTGGGGATAGGGGAGAAAGAATACTTCCCACGTATTCCCTGCGTGTCGTAGAAGGCGACTAAAAGGGGAGGGAGCGGGGGGCTGGAAATCCTCCCCTCTTGTTTTTTTTTTAATTTTCCAAAAAAAGGAACAGAGAAGGGGGCCAGGTGAGCATGTTCCCTCAGAGGCCCAGTCCTCTGTTCTTAACGCTACCTTGCTGTTGCGGGAAATGGCGAATAGTTTGAAAAAAAAAAAAAATATATATATATATATATATATATATATATATATATATATATATATATATATATATATATATATATATATATATATATATGGCAGCGGATGGAAACTCACCTCCCAATTGACTTGATCCTCAACCCTACTGTACCTAATAACCTTGCTCTTTTTCACATTTACTCTTAACTTTCTTCTTCCACACACTTTACCAAACTCAGTCACCAGCTTCTGCAGTTTCTCACATGAATCAGCCACCAGCGCTGTATCATCAGCGAACAACAACTGAGCTTGGGAAGTGAGTCAGTTGTTGTTCGCTGATGATACAGCGCTGGTGGCTGATTCATGTGAGAAACTGCAGAAGCTGGTGACTGAGTTTGGTAAAGTGTGTGGAAGAAGAAAGTTAAGAGTAAATGTGAAAAAGAGCAAGGTTATTAGGTACAGTAGGGTTGAGGATCAAGTCAATTGGGAGGTGAGTTTGAATGGAGAAAAACTGGAGGAAGTGAAGTGTTTTAGATATCTGGGAGTGGATCTGGCAGCGGATGGAAACATGGAAGCGGAAGTGGATCATAGGGTGGGGGAGGGGGCGAAAATTCTGGGGGCCTTGAAAAATGTGTGGAAGTCGAGAACATTATCTCGGAAAGCAAAAATGGGTATGTTTGAGGGAATAGTGGTTCCAACAATGCTGTATGGTTGCGAGGCGTGGGCTATGGATAGAGTTGTGCGCAGGAGGATGGATGTGCTGGAAATGAGATGTTTGAGGACAATGTGTGGTGTGAGGTGGTTTGATCGAGTGAGTAACGTAAGGGTGAGAGAGATGTGTGGAAATAAAAAGAGCGTGGTTGAGAGAGCAGAAGAGGGTGTTTTGAAGTGGTTTTGGCACATGGAGAGAATGAGTGAGGAAAGATTGACCAAGAGGATATATGTGTCGGAGGTGGAGGGAACGAGGAGAAGAGGGAGACCAAATTGGAGGTGGAAAGATGGAGTGAAAAAGATTTTGTGTGATCGGGGCCTGAACATGCAGGAGGGTGAAAGGAGGGCAAGGAATAAAGTAAATTGGAGCGATGTGGTATACCGGGGTTGACGTGCTGTCAGTGGATTGAATCAAGGCATGTGAAGCGTCTGGGGTAAACCATGGAAAGCTGTGTAGGTGTGTATATTTGCGTGTGTGGACGTATGTATATACATGTGTATGGGGGGGGGGGGGGTTGGGCCATTTCTTTCGTCTGTTTCCTTGCGCTACCTCGCAAACGCGGGAGACAGCGACAAAGTATAAAAAAAAAAAAAGAAAAAAAAAAAAATATATATATATATATATATATATATATATATATATATATATATATATATATATATATATATATATATATATATATATATATATATAAGTATATATATATAAGTTTATATATATAAGTATATATATATATATATATATTTATTTGTTTATTTATTTATATATGTACGTTTTTCTTTTCACTTTTCATACTTGCTCGCGGTTTCACTCGTTACGGATTAGCTCTAAAAAAAAAAGACGAAATCCGGCCTCACTTGTTTATGTACAGGTTACTGAGACCAGAGTCCCCCATCCGCTGCCAAGACCCACAAACCTTTCCGAGGTTCCCACTGACTGCTTCATATGACCTGGATTATTCCATTGACACCACGTCGCCCCCTGCATACAACATGGTACCAGTTCGCTCTATCCCATGCACACCTCCCGCCCTTCTGCCTTTGCAGGATTAGAACGCTCAAAGCATTTTTTTACTCCATCCCTCTATCTCCTCCCCAGTTTCCTTCTGCTTGTTCCCTCCACTTCCGACATATATACCCTCTTTAGTCAGACTCTCCACACCTACCGTCACCGTATATCCAAACCGTTTCAACGCATCCTCTTAACTCCATCATACATCATACTACCATTCTCTCTTTCTGTCTCTCTTACTCTGTCATATCTTACTCGACCATCCCTGCTCACACATCATATTGTCCTCAAACATTTCATTTCCAGATCATCTACTCTCCATAGCATATTTTTTTTTTCTTTCTTTTAGCTCTTGCCAACGCATCGCATCCATACGCCTCTGTCAGGACTACAGTGCTATCCAATATATCCGTCTTTGCCTTCGCAAACAGTGACCTCTCCCTCCACATACATCTTGCAATCAAGAAATCATCCCCCTTCCCCACCCTATGGCATATTTCAGCTTCCATGGTTCTATTAGTTAGCTATATCGGGATTTCTGCCCAGATATGTCGTGAGTCCCTTTACCCTCACTAGAATGCTGGGGATAAACAGTAGAACCGAGGCTCTCTGTAGCGGAGAGGAAAGCGTCTTTTGTAAAGATTTATGGGATCATTGTAACCGAGAGAGAGAGAGAAGCCTCTTTGCAAAGAATGGAACCCACTTGAATGGAATAGGGAAAGCTCGTCTTACTAGAGTGTTGGATGAGAATATCAGGCTCTTTTTTTTTCGATAGACGTATAGGGTAGGTACCCAGCCCATAGGAAACCCGTAAGGGGGATTCAGGATAAGAGGGAACACGGTAAGATAGGTAACCTAGAGGTCATGAACCTAACGAACGATAGGAACAAGGAAAGTAGGGAAGACCGCGGAACGGAACACCTAATGGTCACTTCTCTGGTAGTGGAGGTCATTCCAAGGGTAGCGGCGGAGCCGATGGAGATGGGTCAGATGGCGCTGCCGTCTGGGAACGAGGCAGGTCGGGGAAAAGTCACAATAGAGCAGTAGGAGATCAATTTCCCAAGTGGAAGCAAGGAACAAGGCAGGTAGCCAGCAGGATGGGACAGTTCGAGTCCAGGTCACGGACGGTGTTCACATAGGCGGGCTCCCCACTACCACTGCTGCTTACATGCATACCGCACTGCCTCTGCTGCCCATATATATATATATATATATATGTATATATATATATATATATATATATATATATATATATATATATATATATATATATATATATATATTATATCACCGAAAAAAGTCTGTCTTGTGTTACAATAACATAACACATTTTCGGAGTTGGAGACAACTGTACTGGAAGAAAAATACGATATAGCTGGTATTTCGGAATCTTGACTAGATATTAGAAATAGATATTAGAATAGATATTAGAAATATTTCCTCGCCGAATACACCATTTCTGGATACACTATATTTAACAGTTATACAGGAAATGTAATAGGCGGTGGTGTCTTGCTCTTCGTTAAAGCTTATCTAAATCCTGTGCTGAAAAATTGCTGTTGCTGTTTGTAAAATCGGCTTCATTTTTGTAGAAATCAAAGATAAGCTTCGAAAGAAAATAGCAGCAGGATTAGTTTTTAGACCAAAGCACAGACACCAGTTTCAGACTCAGTGGTCTGTTGCTGTTTGAATTCCTTTGTAATCCTTCCCATGCCACTCGCTGGCTTCTAGAGCATTTTACCTCCATCAGATTTTCTCCATTCAGACTCACCCTCTAACCAACCTGCATTTCCCCGCCGCAAAATCTGATAACCTTGATTTTATTCACAATAGTCTCAATGTCACACAATCTTCCGAACTCAGAAACCAGTTTCTGCAGTTTATCACTCGAATCTGCTGATAGAGCCATGTGATCGGCAAACAGCATTTGACTCAGTTCCCATTCCAATCCCAACCCTCACAAACTGCAAGTTTGTCCCTCTTTCCAAGATCTTTGCGTTCACCTCCCTCACCACCCTATCCATAAACAGGTGAAACAGCCATGATGACATGACACACCCTCTGCCACAGACCCATCTTCAATGGGAACGACTCACCCTCTTCTCTTCCCAAGTAGCACACGCGTCTTATTTCCTTGATGAAAACTCCTCAGTGCATCTTGCAGTTTTCATCCCACATCATGAATTTGTAACACATTTGACAATGCATCTCTATCAACCCTCTCATATGCTCTCTCCAGATCCATAAATGACGCTTAAAAGACTTCCTGTTTCCCTAAATATTTCTCGCACAAATTCTTCAATGCAAACATCTAATCCACACACCCTCTAACATTTCTGGAGCTACATTTCTTTTCCTTAATCTGATGCTCTCTCAATGCCACCGCCATTTTAGTCACCTCTCTCCCATACAAATTACTGGGCACGCTTAGCAAATATGTTCCTCTGATACTCAAATAGTTTCTTTTGTCCCTCATGTATTCAGATATAATGGCACTATGCAAGCACTCTGTCAACCCTTGGGCACCTCACACTGAGTCATACATGCGCTGAAAATCCCAACTAATCAGTCAATAACTTTTCATGAATTCCCTTCCACTGCAGCTGCTTTTCCACAGTTTACCTTATGAGAAACATTCACCGTCTTTCCTCTTTTCACGACACTAACCATTACTTTCTACCTTCGCACACCTTCACGTCCCAGACACTCACTATCTGCCTTCATATTATCTAACACATTCAATAGTCTTTCGTGATATTCATTCTATCTCTTCACCTCTTCTCTACGCGTTACCACTTCTCCATCTGTTTCATTTGATAATGATCGCCCCATTTCTTTATTATTAACCCTAACTATTGCTCATATTCTCTCACCTCACCTCTCCATTGCCCTTTCTCTCAGCTCCTGCACCTACCTTTTGGATGTTTTCTGTAATACACTGTTTGTTGAAGACCAGAGCATATTTAGCATTCACTAACTTTCTTATTTTTTTTGTCAAATATTTTGTTATACGTTTTTCCTCATCAGACGATTTGTGAATTAGATATCCTATATTGATTTCAATTTATTTTCTAATTACATATGACACATTTAGGGGCACAAGAAATTGCTTTAGTCAAATTGCAAACCAGATACAATACATTGCCATACTATATGAAGGCGATCTTGTCCCCCTATTTGTTTGTCTGCACACACGCCGAAGAGGAAGCAAGGCGCACGGTAACTAACCCTCATCCACAGTTGCTAATAATTCTTCCATTTCCTTGGCAGGATAGAAATTGCTGGCTGCTGGAGTGATATATATTCGAGGAAATATGTTCGTGTAGGGCTGGAAAGTTTTGTCAGCAATATGGGACTGTTGGCGAGGGAAAATGGCTGGGGTGAGTGGTTGGAACCACTGAACAATGCCACTCTGCTCTGCCTGGTGTAGTGGGCACGGAAGGAGGGAGTGGTGATCGTTAGGGAAGGTGTGGTGGTCAGGGAAGGAGGGAGTGGACCTGGAGATGGAATATATATGGTAGCTATAGAGGAAGGAAGTGTTGGTTATGAGAGAGGGTATAGTGGCCTGGGAGGGAAGGCGTGGTGGCGGTGAGGGAGGGTGTGTGGTAGCGAGGTACAGAGGGGATTGTATTGGTAAAGAAGTGTGTGAATAGTTCACATCTTGTATGCCTGTTGTGGTTGTAGCCAGGAGAGGATACCAAATCTCAGAGTAGATTCCACGTTCCTCTGGAGGTGTTGGTGTTCGTGCATGGTAGTGTTGATGGTTAAGGTCAAGGTCGATAAAGCAACTGATTGGAAAGGGAGTTCGTCGGATTCCTTCCCCTTGATGGGGTTAGGGGTCCGGGTCGCGTGAAGATGGCGAGTCTGGCCATCAACGGAAGTTTAAGATCTTTCTCAGATGAAGATTCAGCGTTTCGTCATATTCCTGGAGTATATCACTGTTGAGAGACGGTCAAGCTCTAAGAAAATAGGCTAACCACAGTAAGGTTAAACAGTAGGGAGTTATAGGTTACCGTAGGAATCTGGAGTAAAGATTCTGCCCTCCGTCCTTCCTAAATGTTCCACCTTGTTATCTAAAATTACTTCGATAGCCCTGGAACCCGAGGGCACCACCGAGCAGGATGGTGTCTTCCAGGTTGATGGATGAAGCTCCTGGCAATACTGGAGATAAGGTGTCGGCATTATCTGAGGTGGAGGTGATGCTCTTGCATTTGGAAGGCTCGAGCCAGAGTCCCCGTGATTTCACACGCTGTATTTCAAAAGCAAGATCAGCAGATAGGGATTTTGTGGTGCCTGCCAAGATGCCATCATTGGAGAACCAAATGTTTAGTCCTGTCGACACTCTGACTGTCTGTCTGTAATGGTCTAGAGGATAGGCAAAATATATGAGGGTCAAGGGGATCACCTTACCTGATTGTTATTTTTTCCTTTTAGATGACTCGACCTCATGCTTATAAAAAAATGAAAGACTCAGTTATGCGCTGTAGCGTCTGATATTAGAATGAAAGCATTCATGAAATCATAATTGACCAACATTACGTGCAGTCTGGGCTGCTGCCTCACTGTCCAGCGCGATGCTAAAGCCTCATTGCTTTGGTCAGAGTAAGGTGGTTGCCTTACCGCTGACGCTTTTCACACCTGCTGTGGCTACTAACTGACGAAAGGTGTTTCCTACTGTATGGGATCTGATGCTACCAACATTCCCCTTCTTTAATGCATAGAAGGAAGAACCAACGAGAATGACTCCAATGGAGAGTGAAATCTTAACTTTGAGACATTAGTGAACATTACTTCCTGGGTCTGGCCAGAACGTTTTGCGGACGGACCCAGAGCAAGGTTAACCATTTCCCTAACCTGTTCGAGTGTTCCATAGTGTTACGTACGCAAATCTTCCTGCTGACCCAGACGGCAAGGATGTGGCTGGTTTAGACACCTTTGGAACATTAATCATTACAGATGGGTGGGATGACACGTCTGTAAGAGGACCGATACTGGCTCCAGGTGCATACTGTGGGGGCTTCTCCTGGAGGGCTTGCGTTGCGATGATATCTATGTAAATCTGTCTTCGCTGGTGACAGTTTTTAATCCATGGATGCCATCTCTGTCGTCTATCTTACTGCTTTGTATTATGTTTCCTGCGTTGTAAAAGGCGACTAAAAAGGGAGGGAGCGGGGAACTGGAAATCCTTCCCTCCAGTTTCTATTTTTCCAGAAGAAGGAGCAGAGAAGGGGGCCAAATGAGGATTTTCTCTCAGGCTCAGTCCTCTGTTCTTAACGCTACCTCGCTAACGCAGGAAATGGCGAATATGCATGAAAAAACTATATTTGTATATTTTATTTATCTGTTTATTATACCTCGTCGCTGTCTCCCGCGTTAGCGAGGTAGCGCAAGGAAACAGACTAAAGAATGGCCCAACCTACTCACATACACATGTATATATATATATACACGTCCACACACGCACATATACATACCTATACATTTCAACGTATACACACACACACACACACACACACACACACACACACACACACACACATATATATATATATATATATATATATATATATATATATATATATATATATATATTTATATATATATATATATATATATATATATATATATATATATATATTATATATATATATATATATATATATATATATATATATATATATATATATATATATATATATATATATATATATATATATATATATATATATATATTCCCTGGGGATAGGGGAGAAAGAATACTTCCCACGTATTCCCTGCGTGTCGTAGAAGGCGACTAAAAGGGAAGGGAGCGGGGGGCTGGAAATCCTCCCCCTCTCGTTTTTTTTTTTTTTTTTTTTAATTTTCCAAAAGAAGGAACAGAGAAGAGGTCCAGATGAGGATATTCCCTCAAAGGCCCAGTCCTCTGTTCTTAACGCTACCTCGCTATCGCGGGAAATAGCGAATAGTATGAAAAAAAAAAAAAAAAAAAAATATATATATATATATATATATATATATATATATATATATATATATATATATACACACAGACATATACATATATACACATGAATAAAATTCATACTTGCTGCCTTTATTCATTCTCGTCGCCACCCCGCCACACATGAAATGACAACCCCTCTCCCCCCGCACGTGCGTGAGGTAGCGTTAGGAAAAGACAACAAAGGCCACATTCGTTCACACTCAGTCTCTAGCTGTCATGTGTAATGCACCGAAACCACAGCTCCCTTTACACATCCAGGCCCCACAGAACTTTCCATGGTTTACCCCAGAAACTTCATATGCCCTGGTTCAATCTATTGACAGCACGTCGACCCCGATATACCACATCGTTCCAGTTCACTCTATTCCTTGCTCGCCTTTCACCCTCCTGCATGTTCAGGCCCCGATCGCTCAAAATTTTTTTCACTCCATTGTTCCATCTCCAGTTTGGTCTACCGCTTCTCCATGTTCCCTCCACCTCTGACACTTATATCCTCTTTGTCAATCATTCCTCACAAATTTCTGCGTGTGTCCAAGATATTTCAACACACCCTCCTCTGCTCTTTCAACCATACTCTATTTTCACACATCTCTCTTCCCCTTTCATTGCTTACTAGATCAAATCACCTCTCACTGTATATTGTCTTTAAACATTTCATTTCCAACACATCCACCCTCCTCCGTACAACCCTATCTGTAGGCCATGCCTCGTAACCATACATCATTATTGGAACTACTATTCCTTCTAACATACCTATTTTTGCTTTCTGTGATAACGTTCTCTCCTTCCACACATCATTCATCGCTCCCAGAACCTTCTCCCCTTCCTCCACACTGTGACTCACTCTCAACTTTCCCCTTTCACACACTTTTCCAAACTCAGTCACCAACTTTTCCAGTTTTTCACTCGAATCAGCCTCTGGAGCTATGTACCCGGCGAACGACAACTGACTTACTTCCCAAGCCCTCTCATCCCCAATTAACTGCATCCTCGCCCCTCTTTTCAAAGCTCACACATTTACTTCCCTAAGCACCCCATCCATAAACAAATTAAACAACCATGGGGACATCACCCACACCTGTCGCAGATCGACATTCACTGGGCACCAATCACTTTCCTTTCTGCCACTCGTACACATGCCTTACATCCTTAGTAAAAACTTTTCACTGCTTGTAGCAACTTACCTCCCACACCATATGCTCTTAAGACCTTCCGTAAAGCACGTCTGTCAACCCTATTATATGCCTACTTCAGATCCATAAGCGGTACTCCTTCCTTTGCTCTTGTCCCCTCACCTACCCCTGACTTTACTCCCAGGATATTCCCAAACCACTCTTCCCCTTTACCCTTAAGCTTCGTATCACTCAGAGCCAAAACATTCAGATTTGTTTCCTCAAACATACTACCTATCTCTTCCTTCTTCTTATCTTGGTTACATCCACACAGGTACCCATTTTATCGCCCGACCCTTAGGGTTGGTTGAACTGCTGGGTTGGTTGACTGTGGACCGACTGCCGAAACCAGAAGTCGAACCTATGCACTCGATCTTTGGCGACCCGTGAATGCGTCACGGCAAGGAGCGATAAACGATTCACCATGGAAGTCCATTACGAGGGTTTTGATTCTAATGTAACTGGGGACACATATTGGCGAAAATTCATACAGTGGTGATGATGTGGACTGGTTGCCAACCTTCAGCTGTTCATTTAAAGTACTGGTGATGGAAGAAGCTAGGACCCTGCCACCTTAGGAACTTGCCATCTCTGACATAAACTGTGATACAGACGTTCCCGAGGGAAAGGTTGTGTTGTGCCTCGGTGGTGTGGATAACTTTCATCGGCGTTTCTCTGGCTTCTGTATTCGTGTGCAGCGAAGTGACGCCCTGATTTTGGCATGTTAAGGAAAAGTTGTGCAAGACATAACTTTCGCGGAAGCCACGAGATTGTCTGATAAGGTGGGTAGGGAGCTTGTTTGGATTGCTCCATGTCACCGGGAAATTCCTGGAGCCTGAACAAGTTTGAGAGGTATCTATGAATGTGGTTGTGAACCAAGTCATCTGTATCAATACAGTGAGGGATGTTGCAAACAGTACCTCCACCTCTTCTGTAGGTGTCACCCTGGCTACCCTGAATGGAAGGATCCTAACAGATTGGAAACGCTTCTGTCATTATGTTTCCTCTGGGAAGAAATTTCATGTTGCCCCCAAGGGCTTCTTTCTTCCTGTGATATAAAGAAGCTTCACTGGTAGAGGGAACGTAGGGAAGGTGTGGTTAGGGGTCAGACACTTGACTCATTCTTTATGTTTGGGATGGGATGGCGTCCTGCTGCGCCCGGCGACATAACTCCCAGGGGGACTACATCTGAGGAGTCATTTAGGATGACGTGTGTATTATGACGGGAGCTTAATGTGAGAGACCTGTTGCACCCAAGGCTTCACGGTTCTCGATTCTTCAAAGAATTATCAAGTTCTACAATGCCCAGGGCTGAGGTTAGCGACCGTAGTTGGGCGCGAAGGAGGCGTATGAATCCTATGGTAACGTGTGCATTTGAAGCCTCTTCCCCAGGCCTGGGTCACCTGGGTCTTCCCCACTACTGACCGTGAGAAAGAGTTGAACGCCTGCAGGTTGTGATTACTGAGCTCCTTCAACTTGGTCATCAGAGGAAGTTGGTAATGGAACTCAGATTGGCCCAGTCACAGCTCCGCGGGGAACATTCCTTGATAATCCACCGAAATATTGTAGGGTGAAATGGATCACACATCGGCAACCTTATATATATATATATATATATATATATATATATATATATATATATATATATATTATCCCTGGGGATAGGGGAGAAAGAATACTTCCCACGTATTCCCTGCGTGTCGTAGAAGGCGACTAAAAGGGGAGGGAGCGGGAGGCTGGAAATCCTCCCCTCTCGTTTTTTTTAATTTTCCAAAAGATGGAACAGAGAAGGGGGTCAGGTGAGGATATTCCCTCTAAGGCCCAGTCCTCTGTTCTTAACGCTACCTCACTAACGCGGGAAATGGCGAATAGTTTGAAAAAAAAAAAAAAAATATATATATATATATTTTTTTTTTTTTTCAAACTATTCGCCATTTCCCGTGTTAGCGAGTTAGCGTTAAGAACAGAGGACTGGGCCTTTGTGGAATATCCTCACCTGGCCCACCTCTGTTCCTTCTTTTGGGGAAAAAAAAAAATGAGAGGGGAGGATTTCTAGCCTCCCGCTCCCTCCCCTTTTAGTCGCCTTCTACGACACGCAGGGAATACGTGGGAAGTATTCTTAATCCCCTATCCCCAGGGATATATATATGTATATATATATATATATATATATATATATATATATATATATATATATATATATATATATATATATATATATATATATGAATATATACATATGAATATATATATATATATATATATATATATATATATATATATATATATATATATATATATATATATATATATATATATATGCGGAAGATGAAAGCCGGCAAGGCAGCAGGTTTGGATGGTATTGCAGTGGAATTTATTAAAAAAGGGGGTGACTGTATTGTTGACTGGTTGGTAAGGTTATTTAATGTATGTATGACTCATGGTGAGGTGCCTGAGGATTGGCGGAATGCGTGCATAGTGCCATTGTACAAAGGCAAAGGGGATAAGAGTGAGTGCTCAAATTACAGAGGAAAAGTTTGTTGAGTATTCCTGGTAAATTATATGGGAGGGTATTGATTGAGAGGGTGAAGGCATGTACAGAGCATCAGATTGGGGAAGAGCAGTGTGGTTTCAGAAGTGGTAGAGGATGTGTGGATCAGGTGTTTGCTTTGAAGAATGTATGTGAGAAATACTTAGAAAAGCAAATGGATTTGTATGTAGCATTTGTGGATCTGGAGAAGGCATATGATAAGAGCTGATAGAAATGCTCTATGGAAGGTATTAAGAATATATGGTGTGGGAGGCAAGTTGTTAGAAGCAGTGAAAAGTTTTTATCGAGGATGTATGGCATGTGTACGTGTAGGAAGAGAGGAAAGTGATTGGTTCTCAGTGAATGTAGGTTTGCGGCAGGGGTGTGTGATGTCTCCATGGTTGTTTAATTTGTTTATGGATGGGGTTGTTAGGGAGGTGAATGCAAGAGTTTTGGAAAGGGGGGCAAGTATGAAGTCTGTTGTGAATGAGAGAGCTTGGGAAGTGAGTCAGTTGTTGTTCGCTGATGATACAACGCTGGTGGCTGATTCATGTGAGAAACTGCAGAAGCTTGTGACTGAGTTTGGTAAAGTGTGTGAAAGAAGAAAGTTAAGAGTAAATGTGAATAAGAGCAAGGTTATTAGGTACAGTAGGGTTGAGGGTCAAGGCAATTGGGAGGTAAGTTTGAATGGAGAAAAACTGGAGGAAGTAAAGTGTTTTAGATATTTGGGAGTGGATCTGGCAGCGGATGGAACCATGGAAGCGGAAGTGAATCATAGGGTGGGGGAGGGGGCGAAAATCCTGGGAGCCTTGAAGAATGTGTGGAAGTCGAGAACATTATCTCGGAAAGCAAAAATGGGTATGTTTGAAGGAATAGTGGTTCCAACAATGTTGTATGGTTGCGAGGCGTGGGCTATGTATAGAGTTGTGCGTAGGAGGGTGGATGTGCTGGAAATGAGATGTTTGAGGACAATATGTGGTGTGAGGTGTTTTGATCGAGTAAGTAATGTAAGGGTAAGAGAGATGTGTGGAAATTAAAAGTGTGGTTGAGAGAGCAGAAGAGGGTGTTTTGAAATGGTTTGGGCACATGGAGAGAATGAGTGAGGAAAGATTGACCAAGAGGATATATGTGTCGGAGGTGGAGGGAACGAGGAGACGAGGAGAAGTGGGAGACCAAATTGGAGATGGAAAGATGGAGTGAAAAAGATTTAGTGTGATCGGGGCCTGAACATGCAGGAGGGTGAAAGGAGGGCAAGATATAGAGTGAATTGGATCGATGTGGTATACCGGGGTTGACGTGCTGTCAGTGGATTGAATCAGGGCATGTGAAGCGTCTGGGGTAAACCATGGAAAGCTGTGTAGGTATGTATATTTGCGTGTGTGGACGTATGTATATACATGTGTATGGGGGTGGGTTTGGCCATTTCTTTCGTCTGTTTCCTTGCGCTACCTCGCAAACGCGGGAGACAGCGACAAAGCAAAAAAAAAAAAATAAAAATATATATATATATATATATATATATATATATATATATATATATATATATATATATATATATATATATATATATATATATATATATATTTTTTTTTTTTTGCCATGACATGACAGCAAGAGAATGAATGTGAGCGGATGTGGCCTTCCTTCGTCTGTTTCATTGAACTCACAGATGCGGGGGGCGGCATTCGGGTGTGAAGGAAGAGAACGTATATATTATTTTTTTTTTTCTTTTCCCTCACACATTTTGTACCTTTTCCTGTGGGGCGAGGTGGCGTCGGGGTTAGATGAAGACGCGTATGAATATGTACATGTGTATACATGCATTTATATTTGTACTTATGTATGTGTATATATGTATATGTACGTGTATGTGAGTATATATATATATATATATATATATATATATATATATATATATATATATATATATATATATATATATCTTCTTTCAAACTATTCGCCATTTTCCGCGTTAGCAAGGTAGCGTTAAGAACAGAGGACTGGGCCTCTGAGGGAACATCCTCACCTGGCCCCCTTCTCTGTTCCTTCCTTTGGAAAATTAAAAAAAAAATGAGAGGGGAGGATTTCCAGCCCCCCGGTCCCTCCCCTTTTAGTCGCCTTCCACGACACGCAGGGAATACGTGGGAAGTATTCTTTCTCCCCTATCCCAGGGATAATATATATATATATATATATATATATATATATATATCCACACCTGAGGCCATACCTTCCTATCGTGGTCACCCTCTAAGCCCACACCCTCCTCTCCAGGCGTCCCTCCAGTCCTACACCCTTCCCTCTTGGTTACCCTACAACGCCTCACGCTTCCTTACTAGCCTCCCTCCAAGAAAACATCCTTCCTTACTGGCTACGCTCTAAGACAGCACCCTTCTATCCTGGTCACTCTCCATGACCACACCCTTCCTTCTTAGTTACCCTCCAAGGCCACACCCTTCCCTCTTGGTCACCCACCAAGGCCACACCCTTTCCTCCTGGTCCCCCCCCCTACCCCCTCCCAGGCCACACCGTTCCCTCCTGGCCACCCTCCAAGACCACACCCTTCCCTCCTGGTCACCCCTCCAAGGCCAAACCCTTCCCTCCTGGTCACCCCTCCTAGGCCACACCCTTCCCTCCTGGTCACCCCTCCTAGGCCACACCCTTCCCTCCTGGTCACCCCTCCTAGGCCACACCCTTCCCTCCTGGTCACCCACCAAGGCCACATCCTTTCATCGTGGTCACCCACCAAGGCCATCCTTCCATCCTGGTCACCCCTCCAAGGCCATCCTTCCATCCTGGTCACCCCTCCAAGGCCACAGCCTTTTCCTCCAGTTCACCCTCCAAGGCCGCATCCTCCCCGCTCCGTGTCCCTTAGCGAGGCTGATCGACTCGCAGCAGCTATAAATCATGGTCTCCTCTCCACAGAGTCAGACCTCTCAGGAACTTCACCCCGTGAACAGAGCAGACGTCAGGAGGGCGTATCAAGTCTCCAGAATGTATTTGCTGGTGTTTTGATCTCAGGATAGTGATAGATGAACAAAGATTTCAAAATGCCTTCGTTGGAGCTCTAGACTCTCGCTAGTAACGGATGAAGCAAGTGTCATAATGCTCCAGTTGGTACTCTGGGAGGAGGTTGGCAATGGATGAAACAAGTTCCATTATGCTAACGTTGTTGCTATGAGCTAAGGACAGTTTTCGGTGAGGCATATGTTATACTGCTCTCTTTGATGACTCGAACAGAGGATGAAGGTGGTGGAGGTAGATATCATATTACTCCTGTTAGTGTTGTGGGTTAGGGCGAAGCAAGTTTTGTAATGCTCTTGCTGTTGCTCTAAATTCAGAATGCTTATGTTGTAAGTAAACGTCATATTATTCCCATGATGCCCTGAATTCAGGATACCGTTGGGGAAGTAAATGTCATAATGCTCCCATTGGTGCTGTGGGCTCAGGCTGGTAATAAGTTTCTGGTTCGTTGCATGACATCCTCTCTGGCATCCTTGAGAGAGACTTTACTCTGTTCTTTCCGCTACTTGAGTATTCCAGTCTTTCTCTTTAACTTACTTTGTTTCTCCAAGTTCCCTCTGTTAAGACAGGAGAGGGTTTACTCGTAACATTTCCTCTTAGGCACCAACATCACCAAATGGTGCACACAGTACTGTAGTTGTAGTAAACCCAAGTACAGTACGTGTTTGTGGATTATAAGTAGCATTTGGACAGCGTCTGAAACAGTAACGGTGTAAATGGTGAGTAGTTTTCCTCACTGGCCTTGGTTCACAACTCTGCTCAAGTGCCGGTGTGTTACACAGGTACTGAAGAGTGTGGGAACCAGAACACAGTCCTGCTGACCTCCCTTCCTAAGCTCAAAAACCACTGGGAAGAAGTCAGATCCACCGCCTTATTGTTTAGTGAGGGCGCTGCTGTTCCCTAAACAAAAGTCAGAAGGTCAACAATGCTGGCAGAGATTCCAGGCATTTGCAAGATTTCACAGAGAGCCTGGCTATGCATTGATTCAAACTTTCTAAAGTCAACGTGCACTGGAAACGAACTCTTGATGCATCAGCAGGCCACAAAGAGTACCTAAATGTAACACAGGGACTTGTCTCCCTTTGCTATCATGGTTGGAAACAGAAAAGCTCTAAAGACCACTCTTTCCAGGCCAGCAACAGCTAAGCGAGCACTCCACTTAGCACACCGAGCTGCGTAATGTCTCGGAAGTTCATCCAATCTTGTCGAACTTCCCTCCTTCTCCAGACTGAGGTGGCCAAGCTTCTTTCTTCATCAGTAAAAATCGTATTTGGTTGTCGAACTAAAAAAAAAAAAGGCATCGGATAAATGATAACTCTACTACCAGTTTTCAACAGCTTACTAGTGATCGATTTTTTTTCCTATTTACATAATTCTTTTCTGAACAGATGGAGCGGCTTCTCAGTTGTACAGTCTTAGATGTCAGCCTTTCGCCTGAAAGATCCGTCGTAAACAGCTGGATGAATTAGTCGGCCTCGAGAGCCCTGCAGCATGTGTGTGGCAGGAAGAGGCCATAAACTCCTCCTGTCGAGGTTAACCTTCAGCAGGCGGTCTTGCGAGCGGTGTTCGCAGCTCGGTAGTCAGGATGAAGATCATGTTCAGCAAAATGATCCTGTGTCTCCCTGTCATTCCTCTTGTGTGCATCTCCTGGAAGGCTCCCAGGTAGGCTATAACCCGCCTGGTGATCACTCTTCCGCTCCCTCACCGGCTCTAAACTTGGCCGCGCTGCTCTCCTCCGCGGGCGAGCGTTGCATTCCAGAGAAAACTCCTCTTTGGCTTAATTAATTTCCAGGCTTCGGGCTCAAGCTGCACCACAACCATAGCCTACTTTGAGTAACACAAAAGCGTCAAATGATCCAAGACAAACAGCAAAGCACACACGTCGTCTCCGGAGGTCAGATAGGAGGATCAAGATGACATTAAGGAGGTATTGAAGGGATAATCTGAAGGTGTTGAAAGATAGAAAAGACGTCATCCCGAACCCTTTAGGCAAGTTGTATATTCGTAAAACACCTGAGTCTTACGAGTCTAGAGATTACCCCAGCAGTACTAACAAGAAGTTACCCTCATCATAGAATGAATATTCAGGACACATCACCAGCTTCTCGACGTGAGGAGTTCCTTAATAATGCAATGCGCTCTGTTCTGGACGACGCACATCCATCACTGAAGCAGACCCGCTCGTCTCTGACAACACAATCCCAGGGTTTATAGCTGGCATTTCACGCACAGACGGAAGATAGATAAACGTACTTTTTCTTTCCAACACCAGAGTCACCTCATATCTAAAACCCTCAGAGCTCGAGTCGCCCACAGAAACGGAGAACACCTCTAGACGGAAACACATCCAAGAAAGAAAGTTCGCCTCAGCAAGGAACAACATTTTCTCCTCACACTCACTCCACCAGGAGCGTCTTGCGAGGGGACGAGACCCCGAGGGCGCGTCACCCTCGCACTCTTGATACATTTACCAACTGTGGTGGCCACAGGATGCAAGAGGGGTAGGCCAACAATCCCTCTTACGGTAACCACAAAATGCTTTCCACTAGAATATATATATATATATATATATATATATATATATAAAAATTTTGATTATTTTGCTTTATCACTGTCTCCCGCATTAGCGAGGTAGCACAAGGAAACAGACGAAAGAATGCCCCAACCCACACCCATACACATGTATATACATACACGTCCACACACGCAAATATACATACCTATACATCTCAAGTATACATATATATATACAGACACAGACATGTACATATATACACATGTACATATTTCATACTTTCTGCCTTTATTTATTCCCATCGCCACCTCGCCACACATGGAATAACAACCCCCTCCCCCTTCATGTGTGCGAGGTAGCACTAGGAAAAGATAACAAAGGCCCCATTCGTTCACACTCAGTCTCTAGCTGTCATGTAATAATGCACTGAAACCACAGCTCCCTTTCCACATCCAGGCCCCACAGAACTTTCCATGGTTTACACCAGAAGCTTCACATGCCCTGGTTCAAACCATTGACAGCACGTCGGCCCCGGTATACCTCATCGTTCCAATTCACTCTATTCCTTGCACGCCTTTCACCCTCCTGCATGTTCAGGCCCCGATCACTCAAAATCTTTTTCATTCCATCTTTCCACTTCCAATTTGGTCTCCCACTTCTCCTCGTTCCCTCCACCTCTGACACATATATCCTCTTAGTCAATCTTTCCTCACTCATTCTCTCCATGTGACCAAACCATTTCAAAACACCCTCTTCTGCTCTCTAAACAACACTCTTATAATTTCCACACATCTCTCACCCTTACATTACTTACTCGATCAAACCACCTCACACCACATATTGTCCTCAGACATCTCATTTCCAGCACATCCACTCTCCTACGCACAACTCTATCCATAGCCCACGCCTCGCAACCATACAACATTGTTGGTACCACTATTCCTTCAAACATACCTATTTTTGCTTTCCGAGATAAAGTTCTCGACTTCCAAACATTCTTCAAGGCTCCCAGGATTTTCGCCCCCTCCCCCACCCTATGATTCACTTCCGCTTCCATGGTTCCATCCGCTGCCAGATCAACTCCCAGATATCTAAAACACTTTACTTCCTCCAGTTTTTCTCCATTCAAACTTACCTCCCAATTGACTTGACCCTCAACCCTATTTTAACTAATAACCTTGCTCTTATTGACATTTACTCTTAACTTTCTTCTTTCACACTCTTTACCAAACTCAGTCACCAGCTTCTGCAGTTTCTCACATGAATCAGCCACCAGCGCTGTATCATCAGCGAACAACAACTGACTCACTTCCCAAGCTCTCTCATCCCCAACAGACTTCATACTTGCCCCTCTTTCCAAAACTCTTCCATTCACCTCCCTAACAACCCCATCCATAAACAAATGAAACAACCATGGAGACATCACACACCACTGCCGCAAACCCACATTCGCTGAGAACCAATCACTTTCCTCTCTTCCTACACATACACATGTCTTACATCCTCGATAAAAACTTTTCACTGCTTCTAACAACTTGCCTCCTACACCATATATTCTTAGTATCTTCCACAGAGCATCTCTATCAACTCTATCATATGCCTTCTCCAGATCCATAAATGCTACATACAAATCCATTTGCTTTTCTAAGTATTTCTCACATACATTCTTCAAAGCAAACACCTGATCCACACATCCTCTACCACTTCTGAAACCACACTGCTCTTCCCCAATCTGATGCTCTGTACATGTCTTCACCCTCTCAATCAATAAACTCCCATATAATTTACCAGGAATACTCAACAAACTTATACCTCTGTAATTTGAGCACTCACTCTTATCCCATTTGCCTTTGTACAATGGCACTATGCAAGCATTCCGCTAATCCTCAGGCCCTCACCATGACTCATACATACATTGAAAAACCTTACCAACCAGTCAACAATACAGTCACCCCCATTTTTAATAAATTCCACTGCAATACCATCCAAACCTGCTACCTTTCCGGCTTTCATCTTCAGCAACGCTTTTTCTACCTCTTCTCTGTTTACCAAATCATTTTCCCTTACCCTCTCACTTTGCACGCCACCTCGACCAAAACACCCTATATCTGCCACTCTTATCATCAAACACATTCAACAAACCTTCAAAATACTCACTCCATCTTCTCACATCACCACTACTTGTTATCACCTCTCCATTGCCCCCTTCACTGAAGTTCCCATTTGCTCCCTTGTCTTACGCGCTTTATATACCTCCCTCCAAAACATCTTTTTATTCTCCCTAAAATTTAATGATACTCTCTCACCCCAACTCTCATTTGCCCTCTTTTTCACCTCTTGCACCTTTCTCTTGAACTCCTGCCTCTTTCTGTTATACATCTCCCACTCATTTGCATTTTTTCCATGCAAAAATCGTCCAAACGCCTCTCTCTTCTCTTTCACTAATAATCTTACCTCTTCATGCCACCACTCACTACCCTTTCTAATCAACCCACCTCCCACTCTTCTCATGCCACAAGCATCTTTTGCGCAAGCCATCACTGCTTCCCTAATTACATCCCATTCCTCCCCCACTCCCCTTACCTCCTTTGTTCTCACCTTTTTCCATTCTGTACTCAGTCTCTCCTGGCACTTCCTCACGCTAGTCTCCTTCCCAAGCTCACTTACTCTCAACACTCTCTTCACCCTAACATTCTCTCTTCTTTTCTGAAAACCCCTACAAATCTTCACCTTCGCCTCCACAAGATAATGATCAGACATCCCTCCAGTTGCACCTCTCAGCACATTAACATCCAAAAGTCTCTCTTTTACGCGCCTATCAATTAACACGTAATCCAATACCGCTCTCTGGCCATCTCTCCTACTTACATACGTATACTTATGTATATCGCGCTTTTTAAACCTGGTATTCCCAATCACTAGTCCTTTTTCAGCACGTAAATCTACAAGCTCTTCACCATTTCCATTTACAAAACTGAACACCCCATGTATACCAGTTATTCCCTCCACATTAATCACCTTTGCATTTAAATCACCCATCACTATAACCCGGTCTTGTGCATTAAAACCACTAACACACTCATTCAGCTGCTCCCAAACCACTTGCCTCTCATGATCTTTCTTCTCATGCCCAGGTGCATATGCACCAATAATAAGCCATCTCTCTCCATCAGCTTTCTGTTTTACCCATATCAATCTAGAATTTACTTTCTAACACTCTATCACATACTCCCACAACTCCTGTTTCAGGAGTAGTGCTACTCCTTCCCTTGCTCTTGTCCTCTCACTAACCCCTGACTTTACTCCCAAGACATTCCCAAATCACTCTTCCCCTTTACCCTTGAGCTTCGTTTCACTCAGAGCCAAAACATCCAGGTTCCTTTCCTCAAACATACTACCTATCTCTCCTTTTTTTCTCATCTTGGTTACATCCACACGCATTTTGACACCCTAATCTGAGCCTTCGAGGAGGATGAGCACTCCCCGCGTGACTCCTTCCTCTGTTTCCCCTTTTAAAAAGTTAGAATGCAAGAAGGGGAGTGTTTCTGGCCTCCCGCTCCCGTCCCCTTTAGTCGCCTTCTACGACACGTGAGGAGTGGAAAGTATTCTTTATTCCCTATCCCCAGGGATAGGGGAGAAAGGGGATAGGGGAGACTTATATATATATTATATATATATATATATATATATATATATATATATATATATATATATATATATATATATATATATATACATATATATATATATACATATATATATATATATATATATATATATATATATATATATATATATATATATATATATATATATATATATATATATATATACATATATATATATATGTATGTATATATATATATATATATATATATATATATATATATATATATATATATATATATATATATATATATATATATATATATATATATATATATATCCTTGTATTTTGACTTTACAAAATGGGAAACAGAAGAAGGAGTCACGCGGGGAGTGCTCATCCTTCTCGAAGGCTCAGATTGGAGTGTTTAAATGTGTGTGGATGTAACCAAGATGAGAAAAAAGGAGAGATAGGTAGTATGTTTTAGGAAAGGAACCTGGATGTTTTGGCTCTGAGTGAAACGAAGCTCAAGGGTAAAGGAGAAGAGTGGTTTGGGAATGTCTTGGGAGTAAAGTCAGGGATTAGTGAGAGGACAAGAGCAAGGGAAGGAGTAGTACAACCCCTGAAACAGGAGTTGTGGAAGTATGTGATAGAGTGTAAGAAAGTAAATTCTAGATTGATATGGGTAAAACTGAAAGATGATGGAGAGAGATGGGTGATTATTGGTGCATATGCACCTGGGCATGAGAAGAAAGATCATGAGAGGAGAGTGTTTTGGGAGCAGCTGAGTGTGTGTGTTAGTGGTTCTGATGCACAAGACCGGGTTATAGTGATGGGTGATTTGAATGCAAAGGTGAGTAATGTGGCAGTTGAGGGAATAATTGGTTTACATGGGGTGTTCAGCGTTGTAAATGGAAATGGTGAAGAACTTGTAGATTTGTGCTAAAAAAGGACTGGTGATTGGGAATACCCGGTTTAAAAAGCGAGATATACATAAGTATACGTATGCAAAAAGGAGAGATGGCCAGAGAGCTTTATTGGATTTCGTAGTAATTGATAGGCACGCGAAAGAGAGACTTTTGGATGTTAACGTCCTGAGAGGTGCAAGTGGAGGGATGTCTGATAATTATCTTGTGGAGGCGAAGGTGAAGATTTGTATGGGTTTTCAGAAAAGAAGAGAGAATGTTGGGGGTGAAGAAAGTGGTGAGAGTAATTGAGCTTGGGAAGGAGACTTGTGTGAGGAAGTACCTGGAGAGATTGAGTACAGAATGCAAAAAGGTGACAACAAAGGAGGTAAGGGGAGTAGGGGAGGAATGGGATGTATTTAGGGAAGCAGTGATGGCTTGCGCAAAAGATGCTTGTGGCATGAGAAGCGTGAGAGGTGGGTTGATTAGAAAGGGTAGTGAGTGGTGGGATGAAGAAGTAAGATTATTAGAGAAAGAGCAGAGAGAAGCATTGGAGGATTTTTGCAGGGAAAAAATGCAAATGAGTGAGAGATGTATAAAAGAAAGAGGGAGGCGGTCAAGAGAAAGCTGCAAGAGGTGAAAAAGAGGGCAAATGAGAGTTGGGGTTAGAGAGTATCATTAAATTTTAGGGAGAATAAAAAGATGTTTTGGAAGGAGGTAAATAAAGTACGTAAGACAAGTGAGCAAATGGGAACTTCAGTGAAGGGGGCTATTGGGGAGGTGATAACAAGTAGTGGTGATGTGAGAAGTAGATGGAGTGAGTATTTTGAAGGTTTGTTGAATGTGTTTGATGATAGAGTGGCAGATATACGGTGTTTTGGTCGAGGTGGTGTGGAAAGTGAGAGGGTAAGGGAAAATGATTTGGTAAACAGAGAAGATGTAGTAAAAGCTTTGCGGAAGATGAAAGCCGGCAAGGCAGCAGGTTTAGATGGTATTGCAGCGGAATTTATTAAAAAACGGGGATGACTGTATTGTTGACTGGTCGGTAAGGTTATCTAATGTATGTATGATTCATTGTGAGGTGCCTGAGGATTGGCGGAATGCTTGCATAGTGCCATTGTACAAAGGCAAAGGGGATAAGAGTGAGTGCTCAAATTACAGAGGTATAAGTTTGTTGAGTATCCCTGGTAAATTATATGGGAGGGTATTGATTGAGAGGGTGAAGGCAAGTACAGAGCATCAGATTGGGGAAGAGCAGTGTAGTTTCAGAAGTGGTAGAGGATGTGTGGATCAGGTGTTTGCTTTGAAGAATGTATGTGAGAAATACTCAGAGAAGCAAATGGATTTGTATGTAGCATTTATGGATCTGGAGAAGGCATATGATAGAGTTGATAGAGATGCTCTGTGGAAGGTATTAAGAATATATGGTGTGGGAGGCAAGTTGTTACAAGCAGTGAAAAGTTTTTATCGAGGATGTAAGGTATGTGTACGTGTAGGAAGAGAGGAAAGTGATTGGTTCTCAGTAAATGTAGGTTTACGGCAGGGGTGTGTGATGTCTCCATGGTTGTTTAATTTGTTTGTGAATGGGGTTGTTAGGGAGGTGAATGCAAGAGTTTTGGAAAGAGTAGGAAGTATGCAGTCTGTTGTGGATGAGAGAGATGGAGAAGTGAGTCAGTTGTTGTTCGCTGATGACACAGCACTGTTGGCTGATTCATGTGAGAAACTGAAGAAGCTGGTGACTGAGTTTGGTAAAGTGTGTGAAAGAAGAAAGTTGAGAGTAAATGTGAATAAGAGCAAGGTTATTAGGTACAGTAGGGTTGAGGGTCAAGTCAATTGGGAGGTAAGTTTGAATGGAGAAAAACTGGAGGAAGTAAAGAGTTCTAGATATCTGGGAGTCGATCTGGCAGCGGATGGAACCACGGAAGTGGAAGTGAATCATAGGTTGGGGGAAGGGGCGAAAATTCTGGGAGCCTTGAAGAATGTTTGGAAGTCGAGAACATTATCTCGGAAAGCAAAAATGGGTATGTTTGAAGGAATAGTGGTTCCAACAATGTTGTATGGTTGCGAGGCGTGGGCTATGGATAGAGTTGTGCGCAGGAGGGTGGACGTGCTGGAAATGAGATGTTTGAGGACAATATGTGGTGTGAGGTGGTTTGATCGAGTAAGTGATGTAAGGGTAAGAGAGATGTGTGGAAATAAAAAGAGCGTGCTTGAGAGAGCAGAAGAGAGTGTTTTGAAATGGTTTGGTCACATGGAGAGAATGAGTGAGGAAAGATTGACCAAGAGGATATATGTGTAGGAGGTGGAGGGAACGAGGAGAAGTGGGAGACCAAATTGCAGGTGGAAAGATGGAGTGAAAAAGATTTTGTGTGATCGGGACCTGGACATGCAGGAGGGTGAAAGGCGTGCAATGAATAGAGTGAATTAAAACCATGTGGTATACCGGGGTCGACATGCTGTCAATGGATTGAACCAGGGCAAGTGAAGCGTCTGGGGTAAACCATGGAAAGTTCTGTGGGGCCTGGATGTGGAAAGAGAGCTGTGGTTTCGGCGCATTATTACATGACAGCAAGAGACTGAGTGTTAATGAATGGGGCCTTTGTTGTCTTTTCCTAGCGCTACCTCTCACACATGAGGGGGGAGGGGGATGTTATTCCATGTGTGGCGAGGTGCGATGGGAATGAATAAAGGCAGTGTGAATTGTGTGCATGTGTATATATCTACGTGTCTGTGTGTGTATATATATGTGTACATTGAGATGTATGGGTATGTATATTTGCGTGTGTGGACGTGTACGTATATACATGTGTGTGGGGGTGAGTTGGGCCATTTCTTTCGTCTGTTTCCTTGCGCTACCTTGCAAACGCGGGAGACAGCTACAAAGCAAAATAGATAAGTAAATATATATATATATATATATATATATATATATATATATATATATATATATATATATATATATATATATATATATATATATATATTTTTTTTTTTTTTTTTATTATACTTTGTCGCTGTCTCCCGCGTTTGCGAGGTAGCCCAAGGAAACAGACGAAAGAAATGGCCCAACCCCCCCCCATACACATGTATATACATACGTCCACACACGCAAATATACATACCTACACAGCTTTCCAATTTTTTACCCCAGACGCTTCACATGCCTTGATTCAATCCACTGACAACACGTCAACCCCGGTATACCACATCGCTCCAATTCACTCTATTCCTTGCCCTCCTTTCACCCTCCTGCATGTTCAGGCCCCGATCACACAAAATCTTTTTCACTCCATCTTTCCACCTCCAATTTGGTCTCCCTCTTCTCCTCGTTCCCTCCACCTCCGACACATATATCCTCTTGGTCAATCTTTCCTCACTCATTCTCTCCATGTGCCCAAACCACTTCAAAACACCCTCTTCTGCTCTCTCAACCACGCTCTTTTTATTTCCACACATCTCTCTTACCCTTACGTTACTCACTCGATCAAACCACCTCACACCACACATTGTCCTCAAACATCTCATTTCCAGCACATCCATCCTCCTGCGCACAACTCTATCCATAGCCCACGCCTCACAACCATACAACATTGTTGGAACCACTATTCCTTCAAACATACCCATTTTTGCTTTCCGAGATAATGTTCTCGACTTCCACACATTCTTCAAGGCCCCTCAGAATTTTCGCCCCCTCCCCCACCCTATGATCCACTTCCGCTTCCATGGTTCCATCCGCTGCCAGATCCACTCCCAGATATCTAAAACACTTCACTTCCTCCAGTTTTTCTCCATTCAAACTCACCTCCCAATTTACTTGACCCTCAACCCTACTGTACCTAATAACCTTGCTCTTATTCACATTTACTCTTAACTTTCTTCTTCCACACACTTTACCAAACTCAGTCACCAGCTTCTGCAGTTTCTCACATGAATCAGCCACCAGCGCTGTATCATCAGCGAACAACAACTGACTCACTTCCCAAGCTCTCTCATCCCCAACAGACTTCATACTTGCCCCTCTTTCCAAAACTCTTGCATTCACCTCCCTAACAACCCCATCCATAAACAAATTAAACAACCATGGAGACATCACACACCCCTGCCGCAAACCTACATTCACTGAGAACCAATCACTTTCCTCTCTTCCTACACGTACACATGCCTTACATCCTCGATAAAAACTTTTCACTGCTTCTAACAACTTTCCTCCCACACCATATATTCTTAATACCTTCCACAGAGCATCTCTATCAACTCTATCATATGCCTTCTCCAGATCCATAAATGCTACATACAAATCCATTTGCTTTTCTAAGTATTTCTCACATACATTCTTCAAAGCAAACACCTGATCCACACATCCTCTACCACTTCTGAAACCACACTGCTCTTCCCCAATCTGATGCTCTGTACATGCCTTCACCCTCTCAATCAATACCCTCCCATATAATTTGCCAGGAATACTCAACAAACTTATACCTCTGTAATTTGAGCACTCACTCTTATCCCCTTTGCCTTTGTATAATGGCACTATGCACGCATTCCGCCAGTCCTCAGGCACCTCACCATGAGTCATACATACATTAAATAACCTTACCAACCATCTTGGATGTAACCAAGATGTGAAAAAAGGAGAGATAGGTATTATCTTTGAGGAAAGGAACCTGGATGTTTTGGCTCTGAGTGAAACGAAGCTCAAGGGTAAAGGGGAAGAGTGGTTTGGGAATGTCTTGGAAGTAAAGTCAGGGGTTAGTGAGAGGACAAGAGCAAGGGAAGGAGTAGCAGTACTCCTGAAACAGGAGTTGTGGAAGTATGTGATAGAATGTAAGAAAGTAAATTCTCGATTAATATGGGTAAAACTGAAAGTTGATGGAGAGAGATCGGTGATTATTGGTGCATATGCACCTGGGCATGAGAAGAAAGATCATGAGAGGCAAGTGTTTTGGGAGCAGCTGAATGAGTGTGTTAGTGGTTTTGATGCACGAGACCGGGTTATAGTGTTGGGTGATTTGAATGCAAAGGTGAGTAATGTGGCAGTTGAGGGAATAATTGGTATACATGGTGTGTTCAGTGTTGTAAATGGAAATGGTGAAGAGCTTGTAGATTTATGTGCTGAAAAAGGACTGATGATTGGGAATACCTGGTTTAAAAAGCGAGATATACATAAGTATACTTATGTAAGTAGGAGAGATGGCCAGAGAGCGTTATTGGATTACGTGTTAATTGACAGGCGCGCGAAAGAGAGACTTTTGGATGTTAATGTGCTGAGAGGTGCAACTGGAGGGATGTCTGATCATTATCTTGTGGAGGCTAAGGTGAAGATTTGTATGGGTTTTCAGAAAAGAAGAGTGAATGTTGGGGTGAAGAGGGTGGTGAGACTAAGTGAGCTTGGGAAGGAGACTTGTGTGAGGAAGTACCAGGAGAGACTGAGTACAGAATGGATAAAGGTGAGAACAATGGAAGTAAGGGGAGTGGGGGAGGAATGGGATGTATTTAGGGAATCAGTGATGGATTGCGCAAAAGATGCTTGTGGCATGAGAAGAGTGGGAGGTGGGTTGATTAGAAAGGGTAGTGAGTGGTGGGATGAAGAAGTAAGAGTATTAGTGAAAGAGAAGAGAGAGGCATTTGGACGATTTTTGCAGGGAAAAAATGCAATTGAGTGGGAGATGTATAAAAGAAAGAGACAGGAGGTCAAGAGAAAGGTGCAAAAGGTGAAAAAAAGGGCAAATGAGAGTTGGGGTGAGAGAGTATCATTAAATTTTAGGTAGAATAAAAAGATGTTCTGGAAGGAGGTAAATAAAGTGCGTAAGACAAGGGAGCAAATGGGAACTTCAGTGAAGGGTGCAAATGGGGAGGTGATAACAAGTAGTGTTGATGTGAGAAGGAGATGGAGTGAGTATTTTGAAGGTTTGTTGAATGTGTTAGATGATAGAGTGGCAGATATAGGGTGTTTTGGTCGAGGTGGTGTGCAAAGTGGGAGGGTTAGGGAAAATGATTTGGTAAACAGAGAAGAGGTAGTAAAAGCTTTGCGGAAGATGAAAGCCGGCAAGGCAGCAGGTTTGGATGGTATTGCAGTGGAATTTATAAAAAAAGGGGGTGACTGTATTGTTGACTGGTTGGTAAGGTTATTTAATATATATATATATATATATATATATATATATATATATATATATATATATATATATATATATATATATATATATATATATATATATATATATGGTGGCTGGTGGCTGATTCATGTGAGAAACTGCAGAAGCTGGTGACTGAGTTTGGTAAAGTGTGTGGAAGAAGAAAGTTAAGAGTAAATGTGAATAAGAGCAAGGTTATTAGGTACAGTAGGGTTGAGGGTCAAGTCAATTGGGAGGTGAGTTTGAATGGAGAAAAACTGGAGGAAGTGAAGTGTTTTAGATATCTGGGAGTGGATCTGGCAGCGGATGGAAACATGGAAGCGGAAGTGGATCATAGGGTGGGGGAGGGGGCGAAAATCCTGGGGGCCTTGAAGAATGTGTGGAAGTCGAGAACATTATCTCGGAAAGCAAAAATGGGTATGTTTGAAGGAATAGTGGTTCCAACAATGTTGTATGGTTGCGAGGCGTGGGCTATGGATAGAGTTCTGCGCAGGAGGATGGATGTGCTGGAAATGAGATGTTTGAGGACAATGTGTGGTGTGAGGTGGTTTGATCGAGTGAGTAACGTAAGGGTAAGAGAGATGTGTGGAAATAAAAAGAGCGTGGTTGAGAGAGCAGAAGAGGGTGTTTTGAAGTGGTTTGGGCACATGGAGAGAATGAGTGAGGAAAGATTGACCAAGAGGATATATGTGTCGGAGGTGGAGGGAACGAGGAGAAGAGGGAGACCAAATTGGAGGTGGAAAGATGGAGTGAAAAAGATTTTGTGTGATCGGGGCCTGAACATGCAGGAGGGTGAAAGGAGGGCAAGGAATAGAGTGAATTGGAGCGATGTGGTATACCGGGGTTGACGTGCTGTCAGTGGATTGAATCAAGGCATGTGAAGCGTCTGGGGTAAACCATGGAAAGCTGTGTAGGTATGTATATTTGCGTGTGTGGACGTATGTATATACATGTGTATGGGGGGGGGGGTGGGCATTTCTTTCGTCTGTTTCCTTGCGCTACCTCGCAAACGCGGGAGACAGCGACAAAGTATAATAAAAAATAATAATATGATATACATATATGTGATTGTCTAAATCATATGTTTACCAAATGGCGTCCTAGCTTCGTCTCTTCGATGTATATCAACTGACTGTTATATTCCTCTTTTGTGTCTCCCCTGATGATGTGATTATTACACGAAAGTGCACTTGGGAACTTTTCATGTTTCATTTTTCCCGTGGACTCATAGGAATATCTTGATCACGCGCAAAATTGTGATCCTTTCCAATATATATATATATATATATATATATATATATATATATATATATATATATATATATATATAGAGAGAGAGAGAGAGAGAGAGAGAGAGAGAGAGAGAGAGACTATCCTTGAGCCGTTGCACGAATGGTCTTCAGCCTAACACGACAATCCTCCCCCTCCCGCTCCCTACCATACCTCTCAGCAGTCTCATGAAAGCCTAAATATATCTTATGAGTGATGGCCACTTCCTTGTGCATGATTGTGGCAGTGCTTTTCCTGTAATTACCTACGTGTACAGTGTAATTACCCATATATATAGTGTAATTGCCTATGTATACAGGTTAATTACCTATATGGGCAGTAAGTGGAGAGAGTTCTGCACTCGTTGACGACCATCTTGTATATTTGCTTATTCATTTTTTTCTTTTTTTGGGAGGTAGGAATTTTACACTCGGGCCCCATCTCTCGATTATTTGCTGCTATTCTACAACTTATTCTTCTGTATGTTGTCCGCGTTTACTGCATCCTCATTTGGTTTATTTCGTTCTTCCACCTTTATTTTCCTATATGATTACTATTTTACATCTTTTTTAATGTTTCATTCATTATTTCATGTTGTATAAACTTGCTTGTTTTATCTTAACATCTTTGAAGAACTAATCGCTGTTTACGTCATCATTCTAGCTTAAAAACATAGAATATATGTTCAGGTCACCCCTCGCTCTTCTCTTTTCCATGGTGGGAAAATATAAAGCCTCTAACCTTTCCTTTATAACTCAGCTTTCTTAATTCTGGTTATCATATTTGTTGTCCCCCTCAGGACCTTCTTTATTAGCTGTTTGCACTTCTTTAGGTGCGTTGACCAAACTTATGAATCGTCTACTAGTTTTGGTCTCACGTAGGACGTGAATAGCTCGCTGCGAATGCCTTTCTCCAGGAGTCCTGTATGTTGCTCTAATATTTGCCAGGTCTCCTTAATTATTTTCCTTAGTTAAGACTCTGTGGCGACAAGATAGGGACGATGTCGTCTCCCAAGTCTTTCTCGCATGCATATTCCTACAGCTTTTTTTCCAGCTCGATGATTACTGATATCGAGGCTTTCTTTGACTGTGGCTCATGCTCAATACTTTCCATTTATTGTGGTCGAAGTTATCTACTGTATCACGGGCCAGATTTGGAGTCTATCAAGATTCCCTTGTAACTTGATGCAAACTTTCTCGCTTCTTACACCCTTCAACATTTCGCATCGGTAACAAACCTTCTGTTATCTTAACTACATGTATCAAGAAAAGTAATGGTCCCACAGCGTTACCCTGCGGTAAGTGACCTCAGTCCATTTCGAAAAGGTTCCTCTGACCAGTGTCCGTTTTGCTTCTCATTAAGAACGAGTCCCCTTCTTATTCCTGCCTAGTGATCCAGCTTTCTAATCAACCTGCAATGTAGTAAAGTGTCAAATGCTTTCTAGCAGTCCACACAAATGATGCACCCAAACATTCCCATTTGTCTAGTGTTCAATCTGTCTTAGAAATCTTAGAAATTTACTACACATGACCCTACTTCCCTGACAACGTATTTTGTCTTCGCCAAAGTAATCTCTCCTTCGTGAGAGGTCACCTGTATGCTACCTGATTGTCTTTTCCAGTACCTTGCGGACCACACTTGTGAGGGAGACCAGTCTCTTCCCAGTCCCTTGTCTTATAGATAGCTATAACGTTCACCTTTTTCCACTCCCTTGGCGCTCTGCCTTGTCCCTCATTTTCCATATTTTGCACACAACCTCAGCAAATATGTTAGAATTTCATCTGAACCCTGTGATATTCTGTTAATGGCGTTTATAAAAATCTTAATACTTTCTAAGCCTCGTCCTCATTGCAACTCATCTTTCTGTGGAAACACTTTTAACTTTGTCATTCATTTTCTCACATATCCTTACATCATCCCTCTGCGTTCCTGAGCCTTTTTAGCTGATATTCAACTGACAATTTACTTGTGACGAATGATGGACAAATTTTGTAGTGTCTCCTGTCTTGTGTACAGTATTCTGTATCAAGTCTCCCTGTTCATCCGTTCTTATCGTACTATGTTCGTTCCTATTTCTCTTGCACCTCACTAAAGCTGGCATACTGGAGTGCCGTCTGTATGTTTGTGACAACATACCTCAAACCTCCTTTGCTTTTTTACATCTTTTGTTGAACCTTTCATCCCTATCTTAATTTTCGCTTTGTATCTGAAGCCAGAGGTGCCTATTTTCATACTCTCACCGCAGTGCTCTGGTTCTAGTCTACTAAATTCTATTTCTGATTTAATATTACAGTAGATATTGTTGTGTTTTGTGTAGTGTCCACAATCGTAAATACTCGTCAGATCCTGTCTTATCTGCTCTTCTTTAATCCTCATTAACCACACAACCAAACTGAAGCATTACATGATCACTTTATTTTCCAAATGACGTAAGATGTATGATGTTCGAGAAACCTATGACTCTGTGTGTGTGTGTGTGTGTGTGTGTGAGTGTGTGTGTGTGTGTGTGTGTGTGTGTGTGTGTGTGTGTGTGTGTGTGTGTGTGTGTGTGTGTGTGAAGGTAAGGGCTACTAATGATGAGGGATTAATGTCCTTTCATCTTAGTGTGCTAATTTACATACTGATAAAGGAAATTTTCTTGCATTCTCTGAAAAACTGTCTCCATGACTATGTCATCATGAGGTATCAAATTCCCCCAGTCTATCTCTTCATTATTACAATCTCCCATTATCAGTGCTTTAACATCTCTGGGAATTCTGTGTTTTACTGCTTCACGTATTTCTTTTATCATTCATATAATTCTATATCTGTTCTGGAAGGTTAAAATCCTTTAGGGGATTAAACTACTATCAACATACTATCCACTTGTCTCCTATAGATACTCTTCCCATTATGAATTTTCTGAATGGTCCATCTTCCACTTTTTCCTGAAGTCTAAGGCTGTATAGTATATACTATATATATTATATACCATATACTGTATACTATCTGAAGGGTCAAACATCCTCTACTTTATCTTCTCTTTTCCTCCTTCCTATAATGTACTCCTCTGGGTAGAACACTTGAGATTTCCCCTTTTTAAAACGTCTTGTTTCCACACCTTCTAATAGGATCTTTTACCATATACTTGTGTGTGTGTGTGTGTGTGTGTATGCGTCTTACTCTCCCCCCCAGGATGTGTGATGATGATGGTCACTGGTCATGGATTGAGGATGTGTGATGTTGGTCACTGTCCATGGGTTGAGGATGTGTGATGTTGGTCACTGGCCATGGGTTGAGGATGTGTGATATATGATGATATTCACTGGTCACGGGTGTAGAATGTGTGATTTTGGTCTTTGGTCAATCCATCCAGCAATTGCCTCAGGTAAGCCCAGGGGATCAGGGTAAACCTTGTGAGGCTGAGACATTGTCTGGCCTTCGTCTGTCTCTTGACACTAGACGATCTCTCTGGGGCGGACGACATTCCCTCGTGTAGACCAAATTGTCTTAAATTTGAGAGACTTCTGTGGTCGTTCTTATCATCTTCATTTGAAAAAAAATTGCTTTTATCGAATATTTCAAAGTTCCAGTCTTTCATCATTTCAAAAATGGCTGCAAAATTTTTTTTTACAAATTTACTCTACGCCATAAATAAATATTTATCTTATGATAAAAGACAGTTGTTATCCTAAAATGTATATAATGGATTTTGATACTATGTCTGATATACAGTTTCGAGAAACAAAAGAAAATCGGCTTAATGAAGGTACAAAATTTCCAAAAAGACACATAATCATTTCCCTATTACGAAGCAAAGTGATTCCCCGGATCTTTTGAAACACTTAAATCAAATACGCAATTTTCTTTCAACTAGTGTAAAGGCTCGTCCAGAGAAAATCCTGACTCTCCTTAAGACCAGAGCTCAAAAGCAATCTATTTAAGGACACGGGAATGATGTTTACAGTATCACGACCGAAAAAAGGCTCCTGCAAGAGGAAGGAACGAATTGCCATCCTGGAGACGGAAAAGCTTTACACAGAAGCCAAAGATTAAACTTTCAGAAGAGGAAATAAAAGATCAGTTTAGATTACGGGAGAGAATGACCTTGAGTGACCTGGATAGGAAGACAAAGGTAAAGGAAAAGACAGAGAAGACCCGTGATGACAACCATTATCACTCATTTGCAGAATGTTGGATGGTGCAATATCTGAGAAAGAGAGAGAGAGAGAGAGAGAGAGAGAGAGAGAGAGAGAGAGAGAGAGAGAGAGAGAGAGAGAGAGAGAGAGAGCAGCTTTCTATTTCCAGAGTGGTGTTGTCGTACACCACGAAAATTCTCAAGTTAATATTGTTCGGATGAATGGTGATGGCGGTCGGTGAAGATGCCAGGACATACGCAAACTAATTCATACCCTTTACGGGTCTCGTTGTAAGACTAAACAATACAGGCGGTGGTATTGAAAGAGTAATTAGACATCTTGTCCCTGATGCCTCAACAGTTACGCGGGCTTTTGTACACGTAGGAAAACCAATAAACTGGAGGCAATTAAGAAACATACGTACTCATGTTGATGATGGCTAATTAGGAGGCTGCCTCTGTGGCAATTTTTTTTCTTGACACTTATGAAAAGATGAATGTGGTAAGAGGCCTTAATCTGTTATCAAACAAGCCACTCTGAAGTTGGAAACATCTTGGCTGAAGACTCAACACCACATACCGGTGATAACAGAGCAGATATTGCCTTACACAGAGTATGATAGAGTATGGGAAGTGTAACACGCATATGTATTTTCCATCTGTCCACATACATGGTCAGGGGTTTGTGCAGAAGAAGCAAGTAACTCTTCGATGATCTCTTCTATGGTGACTGTGGACAGGGGAGGCTCTGTAGATTTCTCCAATGAAGCTACCAGTTGGCTTGTCTTAATTCTCAGCAGACGCAACTCTCCATATCAAATACCTCCTCACTGCTCAGCAGGTAGGATCGACCCTCCTTCCTCCTCCGGGGAAAGACCGTAACGAATGGGGAAAAGAAGTGTATACGAAGTGAGGAACAGTTAGAGAAAACATCACATGACGCCAATAATAACGAAGGGTTGTGGCAGTTAGCAAAAGACGGGCATTATAGACTGGTGATCAGCGATGATGATGTTCGTTACAGTCTTGGTATGTTGAGATGAGATGAAAATCCATCCGTTAGAACCGTTGATGGATGTATCGAATACCCCAATAAATGATTCTCTGCGAAAGGTCCAAGTGAGATGTAGTGGAAATGGTTCAGAGCAATGCTCTGCACACAGTAGTTTGAAAGGCCCTCATCCGCTGTTGGTGCTTGGCAACGATCTAATCTTTGAGTTGACATGCAAGGCGGAATATATTTTCAAGATATGGAGGTACAAAATATCCTTCTAGAGTTTTGGAAATTATGATGGGTCCAAGATGGAGATAAGAAACTAAACCAGTATTACAAAGTGGTCTGTTGTCGAGTTTGTGACATGCAAATGTACAAGGCGCTGCTATTGTAGACATAGCAATCTGCTGTACAGTGAGGTATGTCATTATGAAACAGATGAGAACTGTTGTAATGTGAATTAAGACGTCACTGACATTTACCTGGCTTACAGTAAAGGGATCACCTCTAGTGGGAATCGACCCCAGGGAGGGGCGTCAGGCTATCTCGTGCCACACACGGGTTAAAAGACTCAGTCACTGGTGAACTAACAGCTTTCTGTGCTGTGTCCCATCCTCATCCCGGTGGGGGCAACGTGGATTTTAATCTAGCGTGTGAACAATATATCAGCAGAAAGAAACATGTATATACGTATGTCTTTCTGTAGATATGAACCACTTTATCTTTCGATGTCTCCCACCCGACGTCTGTTGTCGGGAATTACACCATGACTCAGTGAAGACGTATATAACGGGACTCGCAAAGGTCAGATGAAACTCGTCAAACTTCATATTTTACACAGTTGTTTCCCAGCATCTGAGGAACTGGTTGACATGAGAAATATTACTCTAGTTTGGAATTTTCCCTGAGTTATTTCATGTATAATAAAGTTTATCCTGGAACTTGACCTAGTTCATAACTTGAAGAAACTTCCACCTTTGGTCATGATACTCAGTGCAGATGGTTTTGATATTGTCCAGCTCATCTCTCCACCCATTCTTATATCACTCTCAGTAATTTGGCTGTAACACAGATGACACAAGTGTTGCATGGAACACCCATTTGATGTTGTTCTGAGCGACATGAACGCAACCATTCTTACTGAAACATGGGCCTGAGACACGCCTCTGGTGCCAGTGGTATAACCTAATGATTCTTGGCTTCTTGGTGTTGCAGGGGAGAGAAGAAAGAGATGCACTGGATCCTGGAGTTAGGCACCGATTCTGGAAGGCTGGACGGGGCTTCGCAGCTCTGCATAGGGAAATAGAGGAGATTGACCACAGTCTGGTAAAGGTCGTCCTGAAAGTGGAAGGTTTAAACTAAGAAGCGCCTGGTCCTCAAGACTTTACCGCTGATGAAATGTTCGTTGCTGTCTTTTTAAGTTTTGCTACGAATAGAAGACAAGAATTTCATGATTACGAGAATCTAAATCCAGATTGGTTTCTAGATGGAAGTTTGTGTCTGTTAGTGCGTTGACTAGAGTGTGTTGGGATATTATAAAGTTGGTTGAAATTGCGCTTGAGATAGTGAACAGCTGCTAGTCTCGTAGAGGTCTAGTGAGCACCTCGGGCAGCGGGTGAGGGTGCCACTGAGTGCTTCCTGAGCCAAAAGGAAGTTAGTTACGGGAGGAATGGTAGCACTCATTGTCGACAGCCTCAGGGGCTAGGCAGTGGATGAGACACTATTCACGCTGGTCAGGCAGGTAAAGTTTCACTCCAGAGCCAACCTGGAGAGGTATGTGAGGGTCACCACTTAAGAGGACGGGAGGGAAACTTTCCGTGTATGTGACCTTTAACTTGTACGTCTAGCACTGCAGCAACTCTGTCCCTCGTCAGTAACTCAGATGTAGCACCGTTTGGTACTGCACAAGCTCTGCTCTTCGTCAGTGACTCATGTGGCAGTGTCTGAAACTGCATGAACTCTGTCCGCTGGCAGTGACTCAGATGGCAACGTTGGGCACAGAACCAACTCTTTCATTCGTCAGTGACTCAGGTGGCACCGTCTGGTACTGCACCAACTCTCTCCTTCCGCAGTGACTTAAATGGCAACGTCTTGCACTGCACTAACTCTATCCACCGGTAGTGACACGTATGGCTCCTTCTGGCGCTGCACCAAATTCTACCACCACTAGTGACTCAAGTAGTATTGTCTAGCACTGCAGCAACTCTGTCCTTCACCAGTGACTTAGGTGGCATCGCCTGGCACTGTACCAATTCTTTCCGACGGCAGTGATTCAGGCGCCACCGTCTGGCCAACCAGTGGACAACTTGTGTCCAGACACCGATGGCAGCAGAGCTCCCCTGGAGGGAGACCACAGATTCTGTAAGGTGGAGAGGACAACCTCTGATGTGTGAGTGCTGCTGGCCCGTCCCTCCGTCCACTTCAGGCGGGGAGGCTCTGGTTGACGGATGGATGGAGTCTGTGACAGCTCTAAGAATATCATAGAAGCAGTTGGTCACAATGTATTCTACGGGTCACGTGCCGCACTCTCTCCTGGTCTGGACGAGGACCTTAATCACTACAGCCAGAACAGGAAAGAGTAACGGAATCTTAAAAGCCAGTGGCGTCGGGCACTTCTCAGTGCGCCAAACGAGGTCTTTATTCATTTGTTCTCGGTCAAGTTTCTCCACAAACTGTTCCCACTACAAGCTCCTGGTGACCTCCGTTCTGTACCCAGGATGATGTAAGATGTAGCCAGATCCTCAGGTTAAGGAGTCGTACTGAGCCTTGTTGAAGATTTAGACAGAAATGATCGTATCAGATGGACCTCAAGTTGGCGCTCGACGAGTGTATCGGACAACACGCTGGGAAATCTTGCAACTTGGTCCAGCTCCTGCAGAGGTTGTTGTCCCGATAACTGGTTTCTGCAGTGAAGGCAAGAGTGAAGTGAGATTGTATGAGGCAGACCTGACACCTTGCCAGTTACCTCTGGGGTGAGGGAGACGGCGCTATCTCTCCACTGCCACACTTCTCGGTTAACTGTCAGGAAATAGTGTTAGTCTGGGATATGAACCATTGGCTGTGAAGACTTCCATCTGACATTTTCACTGGTGGTGACACAGACTTGGTTGGCGACACAGGGAGTCTGCGGAGAGTCTGCGTTCTTAAGACAGTGACTGAGGAGATGACACGGTGGGACATACTGTTGTCGTACACGAACAACAATAATTGAAGACTGGAAGACATGTCAGATGATGGAGGCGACCCACAGTGAGGGCAGGTGAGAAGCCAGTGTCATAGTGTCTTGGGAAGTCGACTACAAAGCCTTCCTCCTGGTGCGGAGCGTGAGCGGCAGTATTTCCACTCGCAAAGGATGGGTGACACAGCAGCGACATCCGTGAGTCTGCGAGTGGTTACGGAGGAGGTGGGGATTTAGCTCATCGTGGTCTTGGGGATAGGCTACCTACCTGCCACACAAATGGCCCATGGTTCGATTATCAGGGTATATCGATAATTAGTTTACAATATATATATATATATATATATATATATATATATATATATATATATATATATATATATATATATATATATATATATATATATATATATTTCTTTTTATACCAATCGCCATTTCCCGCATTAGCGAGGTAGCGTTAAGAACAGAGGATGAGGACTGGGCCTTTGAGGGAATATCCTCACCTGGCCCCTTTCTCTGTTTCTTCTTTTGGGAAAAAAAAAAAAAAAAATGAGGGGAGGATTTCCAGCCTCCCGCTCCCTTCCCTTTTAGTCGCCTTCTACGACACGCAGGGAATACGTGGGAAGTATTCTTTCTCCCCTATCCCCAGGGATATATATATATATATATATATATATATATATATATATATATATATATATATATATATATATATATATATATATATATATATAATTTTTTTTTCTTTTTTTTTTTTGCCGCCGTCTCCCGCGTTTGCGAGATGGCGCAATATATATATATATATATATATATATATATATATATATATATATATATATATATATATATATATATATATATATATATTATATATATATATATATATATATATATATATATATATATATATATATATATATATATATATATATATATATATCCATTCTATTCATTTTACTTTGTCGCTGTCTCCCGCGTTAGCGAGGTAGCGCAAGGAAACAGACGAAAGAATAGCCCAACCCACCCACATACACATGTATATACATACACGTCTACACACGCAAGTATACATACCTATACATCTCAACATATACATATAAATACACACACAGACATATACATATATACACATGTACATAATTCATACCGTCTGCCATTATTCATTCCCATCGCCAACCAGCCACACATGAAAATAACAACCCCGTCTCCCCGTATGTGCGCGAGGTAGCGCTAGGAAAAGACAACAAAGGCCACATTCGTTCACACTCAGTCTTTAGCTGTCATGTAATAATTCACCGAAACCACAGCTCCCTTTCCACATCCAGGCCCCACTGGACTTTCCATGGTTTACCCCAGACGCTTCACATGCCCTGGCTCAATCCATTGACAGCACGTCGACCCCGGTATACCTAATCGTTCCAATTCACTCTATTCCTTGCACGCCTTTCACCCTCCTGCATGTTCAGGCCCCGATCACTCAATATCTTTTTCACTTCATCCCTCCACCTCCAATTTGGTCTCCCACTTCTCCTCGTTCCCTCCACCTCTGACGCATATATCCTCTTGGTCAATATTTCCTCACTCATTCTCTCCATGTGACCAAACCATTTCAAAACACCCTCTTCTGCTCTCTCAACCACACTCTTTTTATTACCACACATCTCTCTCACCCTATTATTACTTACTCGATCAAACCACCTCACACCACATATTGTCCTCAAACATCTCATTTCTAGCACATCCACCCTCCTGCGCACAACTCTATCTATAGCCTACGCCTCGCAACCATATAACATTGTTGGAACCACTATTTATTCAAACGTACCCATTTTTGCTTTCCGAGATAATGTTCTCGACTTCCACACATTCTTCAACGCTCCCAGAACTTTCGTTCCCTCCCCACCCTATGATTCACTTCCGCTTCCATGGTTCCATCCGCTGCCAAATCCACTCCAAGATATCGAAAACACTTCAATTCCTCCAGTTTCTATCCATTCAAACTTACTTCTCAGTTGACTTGTTCCTCGACCCTAATGTATCTAATAACCCTGCTCTTATTCACATTTACTCTCAGCTTTCTTCTTTCACACACTTTACCAAACTCAGTCACCAGCTTCTGCAGTTTCTCACACGAATCAGCCACCAGCCCTGTATCGTCAGCGAACAACTGACTAACTTCCCAAGCTCTCTCATCCAAAACAGACTGCATACTTGCCCCTCTTTCCAAAACTCTTGCATTGAGCTCCCTAACAACCCCATCCATAAACAAATTAAACAACCATGGAGACATCACACAACCCTGCCGCAAACCAACATTCACTGAGAACCAATCACTTTCCTCTCTTCCTACACGTACACATGCCTTACATCCTCGATAAAATCTTTTCACTGCTTCTAACAACTTGCCTCCCACACCATATATTCTTAATACCTTCCACAGAGCATCTCTATCAACTCTATCATATGCCTTCTATAGATCCATAAATGCTACATACACATCCATTTGCATATCTAAGTATTTCTCACATACATTCTTCAAAGCAAACACCTGATCCACACATCCTCTACCACTTCTGAAACCACACTGCTCTTCCCCAATCTGATGCTCTGTACATGCCTTCACCCTCTCAGTCAATACCCTCCCATACGATTTCCAAGGAATACTCAACAAACTTTTACCTCTGTAATTTGATCACTCACTTTAGTCCCCTTTGCCTTTGTACAATAGCACTTTGCAAGCATTCCGCCAATTCTCAGGCACCTCACCATGAGGCATGCATACATTAAATAACCTTACCAACCAGTCAACGATACAGTTACCCCCTTCTTTAATAAATTTCACTGGAATACCATCCAAACCCGCTGCTTTGCTGGCTTTCATCTTCCGCAAAGCTTTTACTACCTCTTCTCTGCTTACCAATTCATTCTCCCTAACCCTCTCGCTTTGCACACCACCTCGACCAAAACACCCTATATCTGCCACTCTTTCATCAAACACATTTAACAAACCTTCAAAACACTCACTCCACCTCCTTCTCACATCACTACTATACCTCCTTCCAAACATCTTTTTATCCTCCCTAAAATCTAATGATACTCTCTCACCCCAACCCTCATTTGCCCTCTTTTTCACCCCTTACACCTTTCTCTTGACTTCCTGCCTCTTTCTTTTATACATCTCCCAGTCATTTGCATTATTTCCCTGCATATATATATATATATATATATATATATATATATATATATATATATATATATATATACATATGTATGTATATGATACAGCGCTGGTGGCTGATTCATGTGAGAAACTGCAGAAGCTGGTGACTGAGTTTGGTAAAGTGTGTGAAAGGAGAAAGTTAAGAGTAAATGTGAATAAGAGCAAGGTTATTAGTTACAGTAGGGTTGAGGGTCAAGTCAATTGGGAGGTGAGTTTGAATGGAGAAAAACTGGAGGAAGTGAAGTGTTTTAGATATCTGGGAGTGGATCTGGCAGCGGATGGAAACATGGAAGCGGAAGTGGATCATAGGGTGGGGGAGGGGGCGAAAATTCTGGGAGCCTTGAAGAATGTGTGGAAGTCGAGAACATTATCTCGGAAAGCAAAAATGGGTATGTTTGAAGGAATAGTGGTTCCAACAATGTTGTATGGTTGCGAGGCGTGGACTATGGATAGAGTTGTGCGCAGGAGGATGGATGTGCTGGAAATGAGATGTTTGAGGACAATGTGTGGTGTGAGGTGGTTTGATCGAGTAAGTAACGTAAGGGTAAGAGAGATGTGTGGAAATAAAAAGAGCGTGGTTGAGAGAGCAGAAGAGGGTGTTTTGAAATGGTTTGGTCACATGGAGAGAATGAGTGAGGAAAGATTGACCAAGAGGATATATGTGTCGGAGGTGGAGGGAACGAGGAGAAGAGGGAGACCAAATTGGAGGTGGAAAGATGGAGTGAAAAGGATTTTGTGTGATCGGGGCCTGAACATGCAGGAGGGTGAAAGGAGGGCAAGGAATAGAGTGAATTGGAGCGATGTGGTATACCGGGGTTGACGTGCTGTCAGTGGATTGAATCAAGGCATGTGAAGCGTCTGGGGTAAACCATGGAAAGCTGTGTAGGTATGTATATTTGCGTGTGTGGACGTATGTATATACATGTGCATGGGGGTGGGTTGGGCCATTTCTTTCGTCTGTTTCCTTGCGCTACCTCGCAAACGCGGAAGACACAAAAAAAAAAAAAAAAAAAAAAAATATATATATATATATATATATACATATATATATATATATATATATATATATATATATATATATATATATATATATATATATATATATATATGTATATATATATATATATATATATATATATATATATATATATATATATATATATATATATATAAATATATATATATATACATATATATATATATATATATATATATATATATATATATATATATATATATATATATATATATATATATATATATATATATATACATATATATATATATATATATATATATATATATATATATATATATATATATATATATATATATATATATATATATATTCCTATGAGTCCTACGGGGAAAATGAAACACGAAAAGTTCCCAAGTGCGCTTTCGTGTAATTATCACATCAGGGGAAACACAAGAGAGAAATATAACAGTCATTTGATATACATCGAAGAGACGAAGCTAGGACGCCCTCCAGCTGACACATATATCCCCTTTGTCAATCTTTCCTCACTAATTCTCTCCATGTGTCGAAACCATTTCAACACACCCTCTTCTGTTCTGTCTACCACACTCTTTTTATTACCACACGTCTCTCTTACCCTTTCATTACTTACTCGATGAAATCACCTCACACCACATATTGTCCTCAAACATTTCATTTCCAACTTATCCACCCTCCTCCGCACAACCCTCTCTATAGTCCATGTCTCGCAACCATATAACATTTTTGGAACCACTATTCCGTCAAACATACAAATTTTTGCTCTCCGAGATAACGTTCTCGCTTTCCACACATTCTTCATCACTCTCAGAACCTTTCCACTGCTTCCAGCAACTTACCTCCCACGCCGTATACTGTTAATACCTTCCACAAAGCATCTCTATCCACTCTATCATATACCTTCTCCAGATCCATAAATGCTACATACAAATCCATCTGTTTTTCTAAGTATTTCTCACATACATTCTTCAAAGCAAACACCTGATCCACACATCCTCTACTACTTATGGAATTACACTGCTCTTCCCCAATCTGATGATCTGTACATGCCTTTACCCTCTCAATCAATACCCTGCCATATGATTTCCCAGAAATGCTCAACAAACTTATGCCTCAGTAATTTGAGCACTCACCTTTATCACGGTTGCCTATGTACAATGGCACTATGTATGCATCCCGCAAATCCTCAGGCACTTCACCATGATCCATACATACATTGAATATCCTTACCAACAAATCAACAACACAGTCACCCCATTCATTTTATAAATTCCATTGCAGTACCATCCAAACCTGCCACCTTGCCAGCTTTCATCTTCTGCAAAGCTTTCACTACCTCTTCTCTGTTCACCAAACCATTCTCCGTGACCCTCTCACTTCGCACACCACCCCAACCAAAACACCCTATATCTAACACTTTATCATCAAACATACTGAACAAACCTTCAAAATATTCACCCCTTCTCACTTTATCATTACGTGTTATTACCCCCCCAATTGCCCCCTTCACCGATGTTCCCATTTGTTCTCTTGCCTTACGCACTTTATTTACCTCCTTCCAAAGCATATTTTTATTTTTCCTAAAATTTAATGATCCTCTCTCTCCCCAACTCTCCTTTTCCCTCTTTTTCACCTCTTGAACCTTTTCCTTGACCTTCTGCCGCTTTCTTTTATACATCTCCCATTCATTTGCACTACTTCCCTGCAAAAATCGTCCAAACACCTCTCTCTTCTCTTTAACCAACAATTATACTTCTACATCCCACCATTCACCACCCTTTCTAATCTGCCCACCTCCCACCTTTCTCATGAACTTGGAATACGTAAACGTTCAGTGCAGAATAGTCCCAGCAAACGTAGGTATGAAAATAAGCCTTGCAACAAACCTTTCGTAAAATCTATTCCCGTCAACAAGTGCAGAAAGGGAAGCAAGAGGCTTTTGTTTAGTCTATTGGTCCTTCACGAATAAAGGGGAGGAAGAGGCTTATGGTTTGTCTATTGTGCCGCCAAGTGTAAAGAAAGGCAAGAGACATTTCTTTTGTTTATTGTCCCGTCACGAATAAAGGGGAGAAAGTGGCTTTTGTTTTGTCTGCTGTTCCGCCTCAAATAAAAGGAAGCAAAAGCATTTGTTTTGTCTATTGACCCGCTATGAATCAAAAGAAAAAATGATCATTGCCGTTATATTTTTCTCTTCTGGCTGCTAATGTGTTATGAATTTGACCTTCCTTCCACTCAACACTCCCTAGTTACAGCTCTTGCGAAAGACTTTATTTTCTGTGTAATATGAATATTTATGCAGTTAAGTGACCCCAGATCTAACTGACATGTCAACTCCACGGGGAGGGGGGTGCCACTAGTGTAAGAAACTTTTATGTGTTGTTTTTGAGTAATCGTGAAAACAGGAACTTGCTGTGAACAGGTTTACCTAATTCATATGTTAATTTATGCAACCCCGTGTCCAAGAGCTATCCAGTTAGTTACCTTTGGTCTATATATGAATTTTCCAGCTTTTTATGTCGAGTGATCATGTTAACAGGAATTTGAAAAAAAATTATCTATTTGTTTAATATGCAACTTCATGCAATTATGCAAGTTACCAAAATTTATTCAAGTAGTCTCCGGCAGGCGTTACATAGTAGAGCTATGAAGCTTGTGATCAAGCTTCTATCATGTTTTGTTCTTGGGGTATTGTACTGACAAGGATGTGTACCCAGACAGCCAGATAGATACACAAACACAAAGGGATGACAAGTCAATATCCGGCTTACCTTTTTTTTTGTAGTGGAGGAACATTACGACTAATCCGAGAACAATTTACGGACATTCATATTATCATTGTTAAATAAATCTAACAGCATAACAGCACTTAGAATATCTAGCTGAGGTTTCGATAAACTAGAAACAAGGAGTGGTAATCTGAGCTATACATAAGGAGTCCTGTCTGTCTTCACACATGCCCAGGAAGTTCACAGACGCACGATGACTAACCCCCTTAAAAAGATTGCCAAATAAAATCATCCGTATCCTTGGCAAGATAGAAATTTTTCGCTGTTGGGGGTAACCTTTCGGGAAAATATTTAATTGTTGGGCGAGAATGTTGTGCCGGCAATATGGAAGGCATGAGGAGGAAAAATGGCAGGGTAGTGGTGACGGAGTTGTCGTTGCCAGCGAGAGAGGATGCGGTTGCCAGTGTGGGAGGGAGTGGTGCCGGTGAAGGAGGGTGTGGTGGCGTGGTGGGAGGACGTGATGGTGGTGGTGAGGGAAGGTGTGGCGACGCTCCGCAGAAGCGAGCAGGCGATGGCCTGGAGAGTCGGAATCCACTAGAATAAGGAAAGTACAACATTCCACATAAAATGGGAAAAATGATGTAGAACTCGTCATAAATCTTCATGACAGGTCTTATGATAAACAAACTAGATATGTCTAAGTGGAGTAACAACTAACAAGTGAATGGAACATGGTAGTATAGAAAATGTAATAGCGTACACCAAAATGAATAAATAGAAATGAGGAAATGCAGTCAGATAGCAGATACCATCCACAGCGGCTTTGAAATCACAGTAATTAACTTGGTGTCGGGTGGAAGCCAATAGATGTTTTATTGAAGTGGGAGAATGAAGCCTTTGCCATTGTGAGCTACATTTCTGATTGGCAACGGTCTCGGATCTTATATTAGTTGTCAAACGTAAAATGACATGTTTTGTCTATCCGACAAGACAAAAACATGTAACATGGCCATGTCAGACGACAGGTAAGATGTGTAAAAGAAGAAAAATTGCAGGAAGGATTAATCTAAGCTCCTTAGGAATTTGTAGACTCAACTCGTACAGGTGGAAAGGTTATAGGAAGAGGGAAAAACAAAACTGAACGAGGAAAGATGAGAGTGTCACAACAGTTTATCTTCGTGAGGCAGGTCTCTACAAGGAAGTTCTGAGATGCAGCAACCAAACGGGTTCTGCAGGTCCAAGACAACTCATAAGAACAGTGGCGGAAATGATACCTGTAGAACGGAGAGAGAGAGAGAGAGAGAGAGAGAGAGAGAGAGAGAGAGAGAGAGAGAGAGAGAGAGAGAGAGAGAGAGAGAGAGAGAGTATTATGGTTGATAGAAGAGATGGTTAAGGATGGCTCAAAAAAAGGTAGAAAAGCCACCTCAGATATACGTGCACTACTTATCACTAGAGCTAACGAGGCCCCTGTACACATCGAGCAGTTATAAAGAATCTCAATGTGGCATCTGATCACTGCACTACCGCAAGCTTTTGAGAAGTGAATTTTGCGAAGGATATGGTTATACTCAATATTTTTGTGTTATGCTAGGGCTGATCTGTGACGGTTTGAAACTGACTAGCAGGAAAAGTTTAATGTTTAAAGAGAGATACGACAGAAATTATGTTCTGACATTGGGGAATCTAACTGTGTTGCTGCTCTCCCATTTCACGACTTTGCAAAGGTCGGCATTGAGGAAATATGTTCAGTGCGAGAAAAGGAAGATATATTGGAGTGATGACGGAAGAGAAGGTAAGTTCAAGTGTGTAAAGTGGAGCTGTTGGCATAAGAGTCAATGATCTTGGAAGTTGAATGAAAAATAACAATTATGGAAAGAAGAAAAAAGGTAGGCGATTAGACAGAGCCCTCCTGAGAAACACCACTGTTGACAGTGTTAAAATGGGAATGTCGCTCTGTTAAAAAACTCCTGCTATGTAATGGCTTGAAGGAATACCATGCACCAGAGAAATAGAAAGTAGAAAGAAGCAGAAAAGCCAACGGGAATAAAATTTAATAAGCAAAGATCTACGCCACACTGTGTTCAATGTTTTAGAATTGTCAAGAGTCACAACAAAAAAATTCATTCAAATCCCTGACTGAGGGTAACCTGTGGTGAATCACATAGGAGAAATCACCCATACACCATGTGTTAAGAAAGAACTTGTACCATAAAAGGAAATGGAATCAAGCATTGTTTAAGATAGTGTGAGGTGACGAATTTTAGAGACTTGGAGGTGGCAGAAGTGAGAGATATGAGCCTATAGTTACTGTAGAAGAGTTAGAATGGTTTCCTTTCGTAGGGAATGGCTGCACCAAAGCATGCTTCCAAAATAAGGCTTTTGGGTGGGGATGGGACAACTCAAAAACTGGCCTGTCCTAGGTCTTTCTTCTTGATGTTCAAATGATGGACCCCATACATGCCTATTCCTCTTAGTATTAAGAATTACACTTCTTGCATGGATGCTGATACACAACAGACAATTGCCGACTGGCCAGGATCATATTCTTAAATCCGATTTAATGCTTGATATCATTAAATATATATACTTACGTATTTGCCATGTACGGGTAGGAAGCCCTACACTCGTGGTGTCCAATCTCATGAAGTTTCTCGACTGCAATACATCCTTATTTACAATTCTTTTATTCAGCCTAATCCATTCTTCCAACACTCTTAAAGTGTAAAAGTACTTTAAATCTTCTCTGACACACTTTATGCATAATTTCATGTTACCGCCACTTTTTGTATTATCCTTGCATCCATTTCCCTTGAAGAACCGTTCACTATCCACGCCATTAACATGGTTTAATAGACAAAACTTTGATCAGATCACCCCTCGTTCTTTTCTCTTCCATGATGCAAATTTAAGGCCTATAGCCTTCCCAAATAAAATGAATTTCTTAACCCGGTCAGATCTCTGTTGTCCTCGTTTAGATCTTCTCTATTAGTTCTTTATGCTATTTTTCAGCGCGGTCACCAGATTGAAGAGGCGTTTTCTAATTTTTACCTAAATTAGAAGGATAGCCGTATGCTGAAAATTTCCTTATCCTTATACTTGAATAGTACTTCAAATCTGTCAGCAGACAGTTTGTCTCCTGGTGTAGGACTCTGACGTCAGTTTAGGGACGATGTCAGTTCCTAGATCCCTTTCCCACACAGATAGTCATATTTAGGCCATCTTTCGCTGCGTTCCATATTACTTTACGTTTACTTTGGTAGCGCTTCATCAGCTATGCACAAGATCGGCTTTGAAGTTTTTCTAAGGTCCACAAGTAAGTTTACATATTTCTTCTCGTTATTTGCATCCCTCATAGCCTTAGCATCATCTGCAAACCTATTCAGATAGAAATCCAATCCTTCTGGCAAGTCATTCACACAGATTACGAAGGGTATTGGTTCCAGAACAGAACCCCTGTGGCCCGCCACTGTTGACCTCAACCCACGAGAAGGTTTCCCCTGACATTCACGCATTATTCCTTACCATTGAAATAATCTTTTGTACATCGAAGAAGTTTCCTCCTTGTCCTTATTTACAGACCGAGCTTTAGTTTACGAGCTTCTCAAATGGTACAATGTCTAATGTTTTCTGCCATTCTAGCGTCAGAGAATCCCCCAGTTTCCTCACTGTGTAACTCGGAGCTCACTTTCTTATAGAAATCTCATATTCGTTGTACACGACCTCCTAACCCTAACATCATGCTTTCTTTCACATGATTAGTTTTTACTTTGCCAGATGTCATCCATTACCTTCCTGATAATCTTTACCAGTACGTTACAGACCACACTCGTTAGAAAGACGGGTCTGTACCCAAGGGCGTCCTCCTAGTCTACCCTCCTGTACATAGGTATGAAGTTTGCCTTCGTCTACTCCCTAGGCACTCACCTTCTTCCAACGACAGCTTGAAGAATACTTCACGTGTATTCTCAAGTGTATCTGCACATATTGTGAGCACACATGAAGACATTCTATTACGACCGTGAGCCTTAAATGGATCAAGACCTGTTAGTATTCTGTTGCTGTCTCCTCCAGATATTTCAAGATCTTCTAACCCATCCTCCCCATTCTTAGTGACTGGAGTTGGTGCTATAGTGTCTTCCAATGTGAACACACTTTTGACCTTATCTAAATCCTCGTATATCTTTACATTTGTGTGTGTGTGTGTGTGTGTGTGTGTGTGTGTGTGTGTGTGTGTGTGTGTGTGTGTGTGTGTGTTACCCCGTTTGTTGTCCCGTCTCTTAACCTTCTGTATAGGTACCAAGTGTACTATATGTATATACTCACAAAACCCAGTCTAGCAGGTACCCATTTAATCGACCAGCTCCGAGAGGAAGATAAACACCTGGGTTGGGTGTAAGGCCGACTGCCATGCAGAGAATTCGAACCCATGCGGATCCTACCCTGGACTGACCCATGCTGACTCATGTGAAAAAGCATCAAGAATTCCCTGGCAGTAATATGGTTGAATAAATTCATGTATGAGAAAAATCAGACTATTTTACATAATAACAGACACCTATACGGTTCACTGGTCCCTTTAAATATTTTTCCATTTTCTTGTATTTTCTTATCGTTGCTGAACCCTTTCAGTTATGGCCAGTAACAGAACATCAATCGTTGAAATAAAGTGAAATATAGGATT